>NC_091625.1:89615408-89918439 GCF_027580195.1 Bos mutus | reverse complement strand
TCTCGCCTGGAGGACCCCATGGACAGAGGAGCCTGGTGGGCCAGAGTCCATAGGGTCACAAAGAGTCGGACATGACTGAAGCAGCTTAACATGCACACAGAATATTATTGATAAATTCATAAAGTAAATTTTGTTTAACAGTAAAAGTGAATTCCTAGAGATACATGTATCTGCATTGGTAAATCTCACAAATGAATTTGAGACCAAAAAGGGTTACTGAAGGATGCATACAGTATGATAAAACAAGTAAAAAATCTTGAAACGTGCAAAGAAAAGCATATATTTTCTGAGCACACATAGATTTGCCCTAACTATGATATAGATAAATATGCAATATTTATCTCATATAAAATAGATAAACATGAGATATTTATCTCATATGAAATAGATAAATAATGAATCTATAGGAGTTACTTGTTTTCTCTGGGTGTAGTAGAAGGAAACACAGGTAAAGAAGAGTGGACATGTGATTTTGGTTACATTTATTTAAATTTAATTTCATGGGTTAACTTTATTTTATTCACTTATACAGTTTTGTGGTTTGAAAGAGTTTATACTTTTGCTAATAATTATTATTAGTTATGAATAATTACCTGATAATTATGATAATTGTTGATAGTAATTATAATTATATAAATGTCACAGTGATACAATATGAAAAGGTATAGATTTCTAGTAATGAAATAACTCTGAGGATGTAATAACTATAATTAATAATACTATTGAAAGTGGCTAAGAGAATATATCCTAAAAGCACTTATCCTCAGGAAAACATTTTTGCAACTATATACGGTGACAGATGTTAACTAGACTTATTGCAGTGATCACTTGTAATACATACCTCAGCATTCCACAACAAATTCAAGGTCCTGTGTGCTACACCTAAGACCTGCTGCACCAAAAGAAAAAGAAAGAAAGAAGGAAGGAAGAAGAGAAGTTGACAAAAGAATTTGACTTGGAGAGAAAGACACAGGATTCCTGGTCAGGGTTGAGGATTGTACCCATTTATTTTTTCTTCCGTGTTAAAATGAATGAATTGTCCAAGTTCCTTTGTAAAGCTTGGTCTTCTTCAGTATGATAGATCCTATCCCTTTTCACCTACTTAAAACTATCATTCCTACAGTTATATTCCATATCCCCTACATTATCAATTTTCCATTTTTATTGTAGTATTCCCATAATTTCACTAATACAATATATTATTTCTTGTAACTGAAGAAAAACTTCCAAGACTTCAAATCCCCTTTTGGTAGTCATTCCTTCCCTGCTATCCCTGACAGCAAAATTTATATGTGGAATCTAAAAACGTCAAGACATGGAAACAGAGAATTGACTAGTAGCTTCCAGAGGTTTCCAGGGGTGAGAGAAATGGGGAGATGTTGGTCATAGAGCACAAACTTTCGTTTATAAGATAAATGAGCTCTGGAGATCCAGTGTACAACACAGTGATTTCAGCTAATAATTATTCTATTGGATCCTTGAAATTTGCTGAGTAGATTTTAAATGTTCTCACTACACATACCCCCCAAAAATGGTAACTAGTGAGGTTATAGGGCTTCCCAAGTGATGCCAGTGATAAAGGTACTGCCTGCCAATTAAGGAGACATAAGAGATGTAGATTTGATCCCTGGGCCACGAAGTTCCCTGAAGAAGGAAATGGCAATCGACTCCACTATCCTTTCATGGAGAATCGCATGGACAGGAGCTTTGAGGCTACACTCCATAGGGTCACAAAGAGTTGGACATGACTGAAGTGACATAGCACACTGAGGTTAGAGATGTGTCAATTAACTCAATTGTGATCATTATTTTGCAGTGTGGGCTTCCCTTGGACTCTTAAGAGTTCCTTGGACTGCAAGGAGATCAAACCAGTCCATCCTAAAGGAAATCAGTTCTGAATGTTCATTGGAATTACTGATGTTGAAGTTGAAACTCCAATACTTTGGCCACCTGATGTGAAGAACTGACTCATTGGAAAAGGCCCTGATGCTGGGAAAGATTGAGGGCAGGAGGAGAAGGGGATGAAAGAGGATGAGATGGTTGGATGGCATCACCGACTCAATGGACATGAGTTTGAGTAAACTCCAGGAGTTGGTGATGGACAGAGAAGCCTGGCATGCTGCAGTCTGTGGGGTTGCAAAGAATCAGACACGACTGAGCAACTGAACTGAACTGAGCTGTAGGTTTCTCTTGTGGCTCAAACTATAAAGAATCCACCTACAATGCAGGAGACCTGGGTTGATTCCTGGGTTGGAAAGATCCCCTGGAGGAGGGCACGGCAACCCAGTCCAGTGTTCTTGCCTGGAGGATCCCATGGACAGAGGAGCCTGGAGAGCTACAGTCCATGAGATTACAAAGAGTTGGACATGACTGAGCAACTAGGTACAGAGCAGCACAGCACATATATTATATCATTACACTGCAGAGCTTTAAAAAATCACATTACACAACCTGAAAAAATAAAAACAAACCTTCTCAAAAGTGTTAGTCAGATCTCTGGCCTGTGTTCTCTATTTCATTCACTCCAATCAAGATTTTTGTCCCCACGACTGAAACAGTTCCTGTCAAGGTCACTGATAGTCTCTCTTTCTATTCAATCTTTTGACATCTTATGACAAAAACACTCTCCTTCTTGGACTTTGACCTGGCATTCAGAAATGTTCAGCCATTTATGATAAGAGCAATTAATGCTGTTAATATTTGTCAATGATAACACATATGGATATATGACTATTTAAGAATATTTAAGACCATTTTCAGGAAGCCAAATATTATTTTTAAAGGTTAGAAATCCTTCTGATTCTGAAAGATGACTTGATTTTATAATTCTCTTTTATTCAAATTTTAATAATAGCAATAGTGTTCTGATTGTGAATATCACCCTTCCTCATGTCAACTATGGGAATAATTTCATACCACACTATTAAATAAAACTGACTTGTTTAAAAGGAAATGAAATGAAGCAATATCATCAGACTCAATCCCTGCATGCCACATCTCTGACATGTGCTATTTTTCTTGCAATGCTATCTTTTAATTGCTAGGCAGAGGTTAGGGAACACCTGATGATTGATTGAGCCAGCCCTGAATGGATCTACTGTGTGATTATTCTCCCCTATATGAGTGTCATGAGGAAAATAAGATAAATCAATAGTTCTTTCATCTGAGGATATATACCCTATCCCAAAATGTTGTGTGTGGATAAGCAAGTTAGGTTTTTATTTTGATAATAAGAACAGTATTTTGTTGAACCAATTTTACTTAGTAATTGTTGAAAGATTTGTTTCTCCTTCAAAGGATATTTGGTCTCAGAGTATCTGAGCAGACATCTTTATCTACATTCTCAACTTTTGTGCCTCCACCCTTGAAAACATTTCCAACAGTTTCCATTTTAGAGTAGTTTCCTCTTTCTTCTTTTCCATTTATGTGCATTATCATTTTTCTCCTCCAATCTGAGATGTCATAAAATCAAAGATGATTGCTTAATAAAACAAAAAGTGTCAGTCGTCACAAGCAAAAATACACATTTATTTAATGTCGGTAAATGATACACTGGCAACAGCAGAAGATAATTACATAAATCCACTGAAAGCAGATCACTACCAAGTAGATTGATGAGCATCAGCCACCTCGATTTCCTACCAAAACACCCAGCTGTCAATTTTATCATCTGACAGCATTACAAATTCCCTCAAGTCCTCAATGAAACTACAAATTCTTGCCCATGGGTCAGTATCTGACAAAATTGCAATCGTTTTCTATTTGTATTTTCAACATCTCTGTATCATTCAGGAAAATCCTTGCCTATGGGTAATCAAAAGGTAAGGGGCTTTCCAGGTGGTGCTAGTGGTAAAGAACCCACCTGCCAATGCAGGATACACGGGTTCAGTCTCTGGGTCTGGAAGATCCCCTGGAGGAGGGCTTGGCAATCGACTCCAGTATTCTTGCCTGGAGAATCCTAAGGACAGAGGAACCTGGTGGGCTATGGTCCATAGGGTTGCAAAGAGTCAGACATGACTGAAGGGACTTAGCACACACACAAACAAAAGGTACCTTAAATTTTTGCAAACTTAACATTGCTTATCTAAGTGAAGTTCTAACAAAAATATCCAGAATCCTTTAAATGTAAACATGACTGTCAGAATACTGGAGCTACCTAAATGAATGTATCGAGAATGTTATAACTTATTGATGATGATAAAGTTTTGACTATTGATGATATAGTCAAAGCTATGGTTTTTCCAGTAGTCATGTATGAATGTGAGAGATGGACCATAAGGAAGGCTGAGTGCTAGAGAATTGATGACTTCAAACTGGTGCTAGAACAGACTTTTGAGAGCCCCTTGGACAGCAAGAAGATCAAACCTGTTAGTCCTAGACAAAATCAACCCTGAATATTCATTAGAAGCTCTGATGCTGAAGTTGAAGCTCCAATACTTTGGTCACCTGATGTGAAGAGCCGACTCATTAGGAAAGACCCTGATGCTGGGAAAGACTGAAGGCCAAAGGAGAAGAGGGTGGCAGAAAATGAGATGATTAGAAGCATCACAGACTCTGAGCAAACTCTGGGAGATAGTGAAGGTCAGGGAAGCTTGGTGTGCTGCAGTCCATGGGATCACAAGGAGTCAGACATAACTTAGCAACTGAACAACAAAAATTGATATTATAACATATCGCCATAACCATTTCTGACCTGGCCTTCATGCATTTCACAGAAGAGTTAGCTTCTTAAATATTAATAGATTATTTTTTTTTAATTTCATGGCTCCTTAGACCCTGGAATGCTATTGAAAGCTCTAAATAATATTCTTTCATGCTGCAGGAACAATTCATTCACTCAGGAATTCAGTAACTTTAACAAATATGCCAGTTACCAACTAAGAACTAAGGATAAAGGAGCAGTAAAATAATAAAGCTTTAATTTTATGCAGGGCTTCATAATGTAGAAGGAGATACAGACATTAAAGCCTGAAGAAACGTTTGCAACTCCAAGGTGAAAGGACTCAATTGAGCACCACACAAATCAGTGACATGACATCCATGTCAACATATAATGTTTGTTTTGTTTTGTTTTAAATGAATGGAAAATTAAGAAAAATTATCCACATGATACCAAATAACTAATAGAAATAGAAATGTAAAAAACAAGAATGACCCCAGATGACTTACCCACAATAGCAATGCTGGAACATATTTTAAGTGGATGATATTTACTTAAAAAATTCAATTTTAAATTGGGCTATTATTCATGTGTGAGGACATTCTTAGACATAGTCAATGATGCAGAAGTTTCCCATGCATTCTCATAAATTAAAATCTGTCAAAAAATATTCCAGAGAAACCAGAAATTAATAAAAATAATGACCTGAAAAACAATGAAGTGTGACATTTTTTCAAAAGTGGTCAGTGAAATCAATTAAAGTGATCTAAAACCAAATAATTATATTTGAAATTATTGTAAAGCTTAATTCAAACATTAAGGCAAATCTTAGAGGAAATACATACTACAAAAGGGAATTTAACGATAATACCGAGCTCATATCTCACAAAGTTGTGTGTAAGGATTAAATTATTTAATACTTGCAAGTGCTTAGAGCTATGAATACTACATACGCTCAGTCCCTTCAGTTGTGTCCAACTGTTTGCAACTCTGTAGACTGTAGCCTGCCAGGCTCCTCTGTCCATGGGATTCTCCAGGCAAGAATACTGGAGTGGGTTGCCATGCCCTCCTCCAGGGGATCTTTCCAACCCAGGGATCGAATCTGCATCTCTTATGTCTCCTGCATTGCAGGCGAATTATGGCTGAGCCACCTAGGAAGCCCATGAATAGTGCATAGTAAACACTTAATAACATAAAGCATGATGATTGAATAATAATGCCAAGGTGATATTACCATTCTTTCAGTTCAATTCATTCAGTTTAGTTCAGTAGTTCAGTAGCTCTGACTCTTTGTTACCCCATGGACTGCAGCATGCCAGGCCTCCCTGTCCATCAACAACTCCCGGAGTTTACTCTAACTCATGTCCATCGAGTTAGTGATGCCATTCAACCATCTCATCCTCTGTCATCCCCTTCTCCTCTTGCCTTCAATCTTTCCCAGCATCAGGGTCTTTTCTAATGAGTCAGTTCTTCACATTAGGTGGCCAAAGTATTGGAGTTTCAGCTTCAACGTCAGTCCTTCCAATGAATATTCAGGACTGATTTCCTTTAGGATGGATTGGTGGGATCTCCTTGATGTCCAAGGGACTCTCAAGAATCTACAACATCACAATGAAAAAGCATCAATTCTTCGGTGCTCTGCTTTCTCTATAGTCCAACTCTCACATCCATACATGACTACTGGAAAAACCATAGCCTTGACTAGCTGGACCTTTGTTGACAAAGTAATGTCTCTGCTTTTTAATATGCTGTCAAGTTAGTCATAACTTTTCTTCCAAGGATCAAATGTCTTTTAATTTCATGGCTGCAGTCACCATCTGCAGTGATTTGGGAGCCTAAAAAAATAAAGTCTGCCACTATTTTCACTGTTTCCCCATCTATTTGCCATGAAGTGATGGGACCAGATGCCATGATCTTCGTTTTCTGAATGTTGAGTTTTAAGCCAACTTTTTCACTCTCCTCTTTCACTTTCATCAAGAGGCTCTTTAGTTCTTCACTTTCTGCCATAAGGGTGGTGTCATCTGCATATCTGATAAATAATAAAAATGTTAATAAAAAATATCAATTATTTATCCCAGCAATCTTAACTCCAGCTTGTGCTTCATCCAGCCCAGCATGATGTACTCTTTAGTAGCTCAGATTATTGATTACCAGCAGGACACAGTGGGGCTCCTGAGCATAAAAACCTTTTTCATGGTCTTCTCTTGATTACAAGAAATAGGCTTCATTCAACCTTCCTGACCTTCACTCAAGTCCAACAGGCAGGTTCAAACAGTTGCTATCAATAGGGAAGGGAGGAAGTGCAGAGACAAGAAGAAACAGTGAAGAGAAACAATAATGCAGCCTGGGGCAAGGTCCCGGTTCCCTACCAAGGGACACACATAACAATATCTTTGAGCTGTTTTGCAGATATTGAAACCCCACAAGATGGCAGAAGTTAACTATACACTGCTCACAAGCACATAGATTCCAGGCCTATGGGACCCAGAAGGTTAATAATGCTGACTTCCATTTACTTCACCACCAAGCAATTAGAAGAATGTCCATGAACTGGTCACACCCTCTTTGAACCATTTCTATAAAACTTCTCACTATCCTCTCCAGGCTGAAATGCAAGGAGTTTTGAGAGCAGTAGCCTATTGTGGCCCTTTTCTCTAGCAAAGGAATAAAGCTATTCTTTCTTACTATACCCAAAACTAAATCTCTGATTTAATTCAGTGCCAGGATACAGAGGCCAGATTTGACTTCATTATCTCTCTAAATCCAGGGTATAAAATAAAGGAAAGGTGGAGCATTTTACAATTTATGGAAGAAGAGATCCATAGAGTCCAGCATCACATGGGCCTTAACAATATCCACTTTCTTGCTATCCTTAGACAACTCTCTTTCCAAATTCTCACTGAGCTCCTTTCAAATATTTAGTTTTAATCCAACAATCACTGTAGCCTTCATAACTTTGAAATACTACTGTTTCCTTCTGTATAGGGAAAATAAAGCAGAAATCACCAAACTGAAGCATGCTTAATTTTTACACAAAATAATTTTTTGTGTCATCAACCATTTCTTCTTTTCTTCTTATTCAAAACAAGAGGTAATTCTGCTACTATGTAAATAACTGAAATAACCTTAAGGTATCTCTTTACCAATTATACTTTCAATACTTTCATTCGAACTGTGGTGCTGGAGAAGACTCTTGAGAGTTCCTTGGACAGCAAGGAGATCAAACCAGTCAGTCCTAAAGGAAATCAACCCTGAATATGCTTTCTAAGTTCTGATGCTGAAGCTGAAGTTGCAATACTTGGGCCACCTGATGCAAAGAGCTGACTCATTGGAAAAGACCCTGCTGCTGGGAAAGACTGAAGGCAGGAAGAGAAGGAGGTGACAGTGGATGAGATGGTTGGATGGCGTCACCAACTCAATGGGCATGAGTTTGAGCAAACTCAAGGAGATAGTGAAGGACAGGGAAGCCTGGTGTGCTACAGTCCATGGGGGTCTCAAAGAGCTGGACTGAGCAACTGAACAACAACAACCTCCATTACAACATCTGAATCCTTTTAATCAGAACTTAAAATGCCTAAACCTTGCCTATTTAAAGTAATATTAATAATTTAAAACCTAGATGACTATCATTTTGTCCTCCCCTCTTCTTCCTTTCACAGTGAAAATTCTTGGGATCATGTTAACAGAGGTCAATGATCATCATTCCTTATACCCCCAAGTCCAGAAAAATGTTGGGTTAACAAGACTGAACAGACTGAGAAAGAAAATGTCATCTCTACTTGTAACTACTACTTATTGTCTCTGTACTCTACTGCCCTGTTATTGCTAGTAAACATTCACTTTGTATATGTTTATTTTATTAATGAATACATTTTGTGGCTTGCAGAATTAGGGTATCTTTTCATAATTATTCTTACAGTTTTTCTGAAAGACACAGAGTTTAATTTCATCTACTGAAAATGCTCTTTCTCTCTCTGGTGGAAACTAAATACATGCATATACAGAATTACTTTTACTCCCTGCAAAGAAGCTAATGAACATTTCCGGACTCAAGGAATAACACAATCTCCAACCAAGCATATGTTTAAAGATCACAGAAACATAAAAGAAAAAAAATGATATTTGGCATATACAAACAGAAACTTTTCGATACAACTATAAAGGAATATTTTCATACTTAAAATTTGCATAAAGTCTTAGAAGTTTGCTTTCTTTTTTCTTTTTTTTTCATTATTATTTAAGAAAGCACAAATGCAGATATTTCCCATTTGGGCTTGCTTATTAACAACCATGCTAAAGAAGCCAAATCCAGCTTCTGTACCCTGACACTGAATTAAATCTGGAAGACAGAGCTTTGAGTCAAGGAGAAAAGAATGGCTTTATGCTTTGCCAGACAAAGGGAGCCACAGCGGGCTAATGCCCTCAAAATTGTGTCTTGACCTGGAGGGGAAGTGAGTTTTATAGTAATGGTTCAAAGAAGGTGTGATCAGTTCATGGACCTTCTTGTGACTGAGTGGTGGTGATGAGGTAAGTGTAAATCAGCATCATCAACATTCTGGGTCCAGTCAGACTGGGGTCTATGTGCTGATGGGCAGCATAGCATTAGTGTCTCCCACTTGCTGGTGGGTTCAGTATCTGGAGAACAGCTTAAGATACTGTTACGTATATTCCTAGATAAGGACTCAGGGCCTTGACCCATGGCTGCACTATTGTATCTTTGACTATTCTTGTCTTTACATCTGCCTAGTGTTAGTTGCTTCTGCTTTATTGACTATGCCAAAGCCTTTGACTGTGTGGATCACAATAAACTGTGGAAAATTCTGAAAGAGATGGGAATACCAGACCACCTGATCTGCCTCTTGAGAAATTTGTATGCAGGTCAGGAAGCAACAGTTAGAACTGGACATGGAACAACAGACTGGTTCCAAATAGGAAAAGGAGTTTGTCAAGGCTGTATATTGTCACCCTGCTTATTTAACTTATATCCAGAGTACATCATGAGAAACCCTGGACTGGAAGAAGCACAAGCTGGAATCAAGATTGCTGGGAGAAATATCAGTCACCTCAGATATGCAGATGACATCACCCTTATGGCAGAAAGTGAAGAGGAACTCAAAAGCCTCTTGATGAAGGTGAAAGAGGAGAGTGAAAAAGTTGGCTTAAAGCTCAATATTCAGAAAACGAAGATCATGGCATTCAGTCCCACCACTTCATGGGAAATAGATAGGGAAACAGTGTCAGACTTTATTTTTCTGGGCTCCAAAATCACTACAGATGGTGACTGCAGCCATGAAATTAAAAGACGCTTACTCCTTGGAAGGAAAGTTATGACCAACCTAGATAGCATATTCAAAAGCAGAGACATTGCCAACAAAGGTTGGTCTAGTCAAGGCTATGGTTTTTCCTGTGGTCATGTATGGATGTGAGAGTTGGACTGTGAAGAAGGCTGAGCACCAAAGAATTGATGCTTTTGAACTGTGGTGTTGGATAAGACTCTTGAGAGTCCCTTGGACTGCAAGGAGATTCAACCAGTCCATTCTGAAGGAGATCAGCCCTGGGATTTCTTTGGAAGGAATGATGCTAAAGCTGAAACTCCAGTACTTTGGCCACCTGATGCGAAGAGTTGACTCATTGGAAAAGACTCTGATGCTGGGAGGGATTGCGGGCAGGAGGAGAAGGGGATGACAGAGGATGAGATGGCTGGATGGCATCACTGACTCGATGGACGTGAGTCTCAGTGAACTCCGGGATGTTGGTGATGGACAGGGAGGCCTGGCGTGCTGCAATTCATGGGGTCGCAAAGAGCCAGACACTACTGAGCAACTGATCTGATCTGATCTGAGTGTTAGTTGTTCAGTCCAACTCTTTGTGATCCCATAGACTATAGCCCAGAAGGCTCCTCAGTCCATGGGATTTCCCAGGCAAGAATACTGGAGTGGATTGCCATTCCCTTCTCCAGAGGATCTTCCCAACCCAGGGATCAAACCCAGGTCTCCTGCATTACAGGCAGATTCTTTAGCATTTGAGCTACAGGGAAGACCCTCTCTACATCCTCTCCCTTCCCTAATTAGCAACTGCTTGAATCTGTCTATTGGAACTCAGGGAAAAATCATGGAGGTTGAATGAAGTCTATTTCCTGTAATCAAGAAATGGGGAACACAGAAAGGCTTTTGTGCCCAGAAACCCTGCATGGTCCTGCTCAATATCACTAACAGTTTTCTGAGAAATTTATATTCAACTAACATAAATAGAATTTAAATCAGAAACATATAAATTAGCTGGGATAATGTCCAGAAGGACAATTTTGATGGACATTTTCAAACAGAAGCGTAAATGGAGCCTTTGTTTTCCACTGAAACCCACATATAATTCTTACTGTTGTTGTTTAGTCACTAAATTTTTGGGAACCTGTGGACTGTAGCCTGCCAGGCTCCTCTGTCCCATAGGATTTCCCAGGCAAGAATAGTGGAATGGGTTGCCATTTCCTTCATCAGTGGATCTTCCCAACCCAGGGATTGAACCTGAGTCTCCTATATTGGCAGGCAGATTCTTGACTGCTGCGCTACAGCAGTCTCTGCTTGGTCACACAAAATAAAGAAATCAAGGCAGAAGGAAAGAAAGAAGATCCATTGCCCAGGGTATCACAAAGCCAGGCCACCTCAGCTAATATGCTAGCTAGATGTGATAACCAATGAACTAGTATACTGACACTCTATACTGGCTTTTCAATGTACAGGGAGCCTAAACATTAGGATATGCAACACAGGATATGCACTGAAGAATTAGGATATGTGCCAAAGAATTGATGTGGTGCTGGAGAAGACTCTTGAGAGTCCCTTGGATTGCAAGGAGATCAAACCAGTCAATCCAAAAGAAAATCAGTCCTGAATATTCATTGGAAGGAATGATGCTGAAGCTGAAACTCCAATACTTTGGCCATCTGATGTGAAGAACTTACTCATTTGAAAAGACCCTGATACTGAGAAAGATTAAAGGCAGGAGGAGAAGGGGATGACAGAGGATGAGATGGTCGGATGGCATCACTGACTCGATGGACATGAGTTTGAACAAGCTCCAGGAGCTGGTGATGGACAAGGAAGTCTGGTGTGCTGCAGTCCATAGGACCACAAATAGTCGGACACAACTGAGCTACTGAACTGAACTGAACACAGGCAACCTTTGATGTTCTGTGTCAAAGACTAGAATTCCTTTTACTGAGAGAACAGGAGGGTCAGCAATAAAATAGGAGGTGCTGGTGGCAGGCAGAGATACTATTATCCCATAGAAAAATTGAATAATACAGAATTGTCCAGGAAAACAATGACTGCTATTTCCTTTTGTCCCATTTCTTCCACTCCATTAACCCTTAGGCTCAGTCTAATATCTCTGCAAAGATTCCTCAGTTGATACTCTTAACCAAGGCTTTATCTATGTAATTAAGCTTGTATTGATATTGCTACCTTTTCTTTTTTCTTATTTTTTCTCTTGAGTGTAAATATTTATCATTAAAAGTTTCTGACTTGTGTTCAGAGATTTCTTTCATTCCTTGCCTCTTTCTCCCACTAAAGGTCAACAAACATGTTTTGTTTTCTCCTCCGTTAATCAGCTAACAGTGAGCTGACTCTCAGATTCAGACAGAATAATGAATAGGAAAGGGAAACGTGGCCAAACTGATCTTTGAGACAGGGATATGTGGAGAAGAATTCAGTAAGTAACAGTTCAGGAGGTCTTATTTCCAAAAGCTAAAAGGAAGAGCTTGTTGAAAAGTAGAAAGGAGAGAAAAATAGGAGAATAAGGGCAGATTTTTTTTTTAATTGTTTTTCCTCTGATCATTTTCAAATGTTTGTGAAAGTAGATGTCTGGAACAGTTGGTTTATCACCCCTGAATTTTGCTTGAAAAACCTCATAAAAAGGGAGTGGAGATGGATGTCCCAAGCAGATACTTTATAGTGTGTTGAAATTATATGAAGAGCTAAAGAAAACTAAGTGAAATGAAATCCAAATAGAAAGCATATTTGAGAAAGCAAAAAAGCAACAAAATAACCAATATAGTATACAGAAAACCAGAAGCCCTAAACAAAAGCTTCAGTTCAGTTCAGTCGCTCAGTCATGTCCAACTCTTTGCAACCCCATGGACAGCAGCACGCCAGGCCTCCCTGTCCATCACTAACTTCTGGAACTTGCTCAAACTTATGTCCATTGAGTGGGTGATGCCATCCAATCATCTCATCCTCTGTTCTCCCCTTCTCCTCCCACCTTCAATCTTTCCCAGAAACAGGATCTTTTCCAGTGAGTCAGTTCTTCGCATCAGGTGGCCAAAGTATTGGAGTTTCAGTTTCAGCATTAGCCCTTCCAATGAATATTCAGGACTGATTTCCTTTAAGATAGACTACTTGGATCTCCTTGCAGTTCAAGGGACTGTCAAGAGTCTTCTCCAACACCACAGTGAAAAAGCATCAATTCTTTAGTGCTCAGCTTTCTTTATAGCCCAACTCTCACATCCATACATGACCACTGGAAAAGCCATAGCTTTGACTAGACAGACCTTTGTTGGCAAAGTAATGTCTCTGCTTCATACTATGCTGTCTAAGTTGGTCATAGCTTTTCTTCAAGGAATAAGCGTCTTTTAATTTCATGGCTGCAGTCACTATCTGCAGTGATTTTGGAGCCCAGGAAAATAAAGTCTGTCATTGTTTTCCTTGTTTCCCCATCTACTTGCCATGAAGTGATGGGACCAGATGCCGTGATCTTAGTTTTCTGAATGTTGAGTTTTCAGCCAGCTTTTTTTCACTCTCCTCTTTCACTTTCATCAAGAGGCTCTTTAGTTCTTCTTCACTTTCTGCCATAAGGGTGGTGTCACATCACATATGAAGTTATTGATATTTCTCCCAGCAGTCTTGATTCCAGCTTGTGCTTCCTCCAGCCCAGCATCTCTCATGGTGTACTATGCATATAAATTAAATGAGCAGGGTGACAATATACAGCCTTGATGTACTCCTTTCCTGATTTGGAACCAGTCTGTTGTTCCATATCCAGTTCTAACTGGACCTGCATACAGATTTATCAGTAGGCAGGTCAGGTGGTCTGCCACAAAACAAAAGCTTCAGATAAGCTGAAAATAAACAGGAAATCAGAGCTTCAACTGACATAAAATACTGCAAAAAAGAATGTCAGCCTTAAATCAAAGGGCTGTCCCCAAAGGCAGTGTTTTCCTTATGAAATTAAAATAAAAATTACCAGTTCAACTACATTCTCCTATATGACACCTTCAGAGATTTAGAAACCAAATATCATAATAGATATTTAATAAAATATAATAATAGATATATAATATACATTACATTCAAAGTCTAACTCTCATACTCATACAAGACGCATGTCAAAGCTAAGGTTTTTTCAGTAGTCAAGCATGGATGTGAGAGTTGGACCATAAAGAAGGCTGAGTGCTGTAGAACTGATGCTTTTTCACTGTGGTTTGGAGAAGACTCTTGAGAGTCCCTTGGACTGCAAGGAGATCCAAACAGTCAATCCTGAAGGAAATCAGTCCTGAATATTTATTGGAAGGACTGATGCTGAAGCTGAAACTCCAATACTTTGGCCACCTGATTTGAAGAACTGACTCACTAGAAAAGATCCTAGTGCTGAGAAAGATTGAAGGTGGGAGGAGAAGGGGACAACAGAGGATGAGATGGTTGGATGGCATCACCCACTCAATGGACATTAGTTTGAGCAAGCTCCGGGTGTTACTGAGGTACAGGAAAGCCTGGCATGCTCCAGTCCATGGGGTCTCAAAAAGCTGTACACGACTGAGGGACTGAACTGAACTGAAGCATTGTTCTCATAAATTTAATCAACAGGTATCCCACAAAGCAATAAAGAATCCACCTGTCAAGAAGGAGACTCAGGTTCAGTTCCTGGGTTAGAAAGATCCCCTGGAGAAGGAAATGATAACCCACTCCTGTATTTTTCCCCAGGAAATTGGACAAAGGAGCCTAGGGGGCTACAATCTATGGAGTCACAAAGAGTCAGACACAACTGAGTGATTAAACAACAGCAACAGCCCAGAAAATACTAATGTTTTCCTCCTTTCACAGACAAGGAAGGTAAGTGATTTACCTAACAGTACATACCTGAGATTCAAATGCAGACCAGTGTGCTACAGAGACTGCCATCCTAATCATCTCATTAAGTGAAGACCTTCCCCAGTGATGTTGAATGAAACACAAAGATTAGGTGAGTTGTAGGGGACCGTCATTTCTAGAGACACAAAATTTTCTTTTGTTGCTTAGTTTGGGGCTGGATATACAATATCTAATAGTCACCACTATTTTGAGCATTCTTTGTACCCAAATGACTACTTCTAAATTGTCTAACAATCCAGAGCCTGAAAACTCTACACAAATGTATTTCTCTCTCTCTCTTTCCCCTTCCTTTCTTCCCTCCAGCCTCCCATTCTCTTTTTTAAACACCGCTGATGGACTCAAGGGTATCTAGTGAAGAATGTCTTAGGGCATGCCTAGCATATGCACTGATATTGCTTATAAACTGATTATGTACAAAACCTCAAATAGAACAACCAGGGGAGAGTGTTTACCAGAAACACATCGAGTCCTATATTATGGTCTCTGTCCATTGGGAAGCTGTTTTTAATTGGAACTCCAATAAGGAAGCCTCCTTTCCCATCAAAAGCAGTCAAAAATGACTCCAATATGTAATATAAAGAGCAGAGACCGCTGAAGAAGAACACTGCCATTAGAAAAAGAGCATTAGTTCAAGACCCAGCAGAAGGAGAGAGAGGAAAATCAAGGGAGCTCTAAAGTTAAATAAGCAAAAAAAAAAAAGGAAAAACAAGAAAAACAAACACATAAACCCTTATTCTCTGGAGTAATAAAACATGTGTAGCACAGCCAAGACATTACCAAACAATATGTGCAAGGGAGTCACTTAAGGGAATATACAAATGGCCTGTAAGAATATAAAAAGTCACTCAGTCCCAGTGGTAATCACAGCAAAGACTGATTAAAGCACAGTTCACAGTTAGAACAATAATACCAATTAGAAACTTTAGCTACCTCTTCTCTTGCTTTCTTTCCTCAAGTAATAATTACTCTGTTCATTTATCTTGGCCTTTCTTTTAAAAGTCTGATAGTCAAAGTCTGATAGTCTTGGGCTCTCCTTTAAAAGTCTGATAGTCAATGCCTATTAATCATGTTTATAAATGAAGTCCTTGGTTGCTGCATAGGTGGGTAAGGCCAGTTTTGTTCCTGTTATATAAGCTTGCTTTCTATTTCCCCAGTGCCTTTGTACTAAGTTGCTTCAGTCGTGTTCGACTCTGTGCGACCCTATGGACTGTACCCCACCAGACTCTTCTGTCCATGGGATTCTCCAGGCAAGAATACTCCTGGGTTGCCACACCCTCCTCCAGGATATCTTTCCGAGCCAGGGATCGAACCCACATCTCTTACGTCTCCTGCATTGGCAGGCAGGTTCTTTATCACCATCGCCGCCTAGGCTTCCTCAACTGGAAGGCTGATGGTTAACTCTATGCATGTGGGAAAGGGCAGCTTAACTTTAAAGGAAAAATCACTTGCAGATGACTTAATGGGAAATGATCTTGGGAGACAGCTGGAAGGAAGGAAGTGTGGCCAAACAGTAGAGACAGAAGCTGATTCACACTGCTTTGACAAATGGCTGTGTGGAACCGTGGCTGAGTCTATAGGGAATTATAGAGCTAAGAGTTGTCCCAAACTGAGGCAAAGGGAGAGGATAAAGTTGTGTCTCTCAACTATATTTGCTCTTCTTGGTAAGTGATTGCACTGGAGAATAGATTCTTTAGGGTGCTGGTGAGTTGTATTCTGCGGAATTTAAAAGAGATGTCTTAGTGGGACAAGTGTAGCCCTTATACTGCATTTAATCTTAAGGTCATAGTGATAATTACCGTCTTCTTTCACTACCCATTTTATACTTCCCTTACTCTTTGCTGGCATCTCTGTTGTTATATGACATCTGAGTCTATTCACTATTCTTGTCTCAGGAAGCTGTACTTGTCTATTTTCTATTAAAATGTAGTATAAGAGAACAAAAAGATAGCACAATGCATCATCTGGGCATCAATAGTATTCTTGACTGCTTCTTTGTGAAATGAAAGTCCTACTCTCTTCTGACAGTAAGTGTGAATTATTTCTTGAGTATAGTGACTCTTTTCCCTGTGTGATGATCTTTAAGTTGAAGTTACTAGGCAATAGCCATAGCTTAAAGATTAATGGGACTCCTCGTAGACACAGAGAACAAACAGGTGGTTGCCAGAGGGGAGGGGAATGGTGGGGGAATGGGAGAATTAGGAGAAAGATTAAGAGGTACAAATTTCCATTTACAAAGTAAATGAGTCACAGGAATGAAATGTACAATGTTGGGAAAATATTCAATAATAATGCAATATTTTTGTTTGGTGACGGATGATAACTAGAATCATCATGGTGAATATTTTAAAATCTATAGAAATATAGCATCATTATGTTATATATCAGGAACTAACGTAGTGTTGCAGGTCAATTATACTTCAAAAACAAATAAATAAATAAGCAAACTCAAAGAAAAAGAGATCAGATTTATGCAATTGGTTTAAAAGTACAAATTTAAAAAAAAAGTACAAATTTTTAGTTACAAGATATAGAAGTTCTGAGGATATATTGTACAATTAATTAACACTGCTCTATGCTATACACGAAATGTGTTAAGAGAGCAAATCCTAAGAGTTCTTATCACAAGGAAAAAATATTTTTTCTTTTATTTTGCATCTAGAGGAGATGATGAATTATTGTGAAGTCAAATCATTATGCTGTGTACCTTAAACTTATATAGTGCTGTCTATCAATTATATCTCAATAAAACTGGAAGAAAAAAACATTGGTAGGACATTTACAGATTATCTTCATAGAAGCAACTGAGATGATCCATCCATCCCTTTTCCTCCTCTCAAAGGTCGTCTTTGCTGCCTTCTAGGTGAATTGAGGGAGAGGCTATTGAATGGCAGGAGAATCTGAGCCACCTGTTTGTATAATTTAATCCGGTGTTTGTGTCCAATCTCAGACATACCATGTCTATTCTGAAACAAATTGCTGCTGGAAGCCCCATACCTTATGATTTAGAGGACTGGACATGATGAACACCTCTGAACTCACAGCAATTTGCCATTCTATGGTAGAGTTCAAACTCTACCAGAGCCCAGTACCACATGAGCTTATTTTTTAATAATACCTGTGGGCATTCCTGATAGCTCAGCAGAATCCATCTACAATGCAGGAGACACAGGGGACACGGGTTCAATTCCTGGCTTGGGAATATTCCCTGGAGAAGGAAATGGGAACCCACTCCAGTATCCTCGCCTGGAAAATCCCATGGACAGAGGAGCCTTGTGGGCTACAGTTTAAAGGGTCGCAAAGAGTCAGACACGACTGATGACTAATACAGAAGCTCTATGCCTTGCAACCTCTCTTCCTCGAGAACTAAGGAATCTACATTGCTACACAGTGATGCTCCTATTGGAACTTGCCTGTTACATCTAATACCATAAGGCTTACTTCATTGACCATTCAGAAAGACATCTTGCACAGTAGCCTGGACCTACTCAGAGACCATCTGAGCTTAAACTCAACTGATTTTTTTGGCAAATGGATTGGAGCAGTATTTGGAGATGTGGAATATGCTGCCTCCAGCTCCTGAAGAAGCCCTCCTAGTGCCATATCTCTTAATGGTAGAAAGAGTCAGATCAGATCAGTTGTTCAGTCATGTCTAACTCTTTGTGACCCCATGATCACATCACGCCAGGCCACCCTGTCTATCACCAACACCCAGAGTTCACTGAGACTCACGTCCATCGAGTCAGTGATGCCATCCAGCCATCTCATCCTTTGTTGTCCCCTTTTCCTCTTGCCCCCAATCCCTCCCAGCATCAGAGTCTTTTCCAATGAGTCAACTCTTCGCATAAGGTGGCCAAAGTACTGGAGTTTCAGCTTCAGCATCATTCCTTCCAAAGAAATCCCAGGGCTGATCTCCTTCAGAATGGACTGGTTGGATCTCCTTGCAGTCCAAGGGACTCTCAAGAGTCTTCTCCATCACCACAGTTCAAAAGCATCAATTCTTTGGCACTCAGCCTTCTTCACAGTCCAACTCTCACATCCATACATGACCACAGGAAAAACCATAGCCTTGACTAGACGGACCTTTGTTGGCAAAGTCATGCTATCTAGGTTGGTCATAACTTTCCTTCCAAGGAGTAAGCATCTTTTAATTTCATGGCTGCAGTCACCATCTGCAGTGATTTTGGAGCCCAGAAAAATAAAGTCTGACACTGTTTCCCCATCTATTTCCCATGAAGTGGTGGGACCGGATGCCATGATCTTCGTTTTCTGAATGTTGAGCTTTAAGCCAACTTTTTCACTCTCCACTTTCACTTTCATCAAAAGGCTTTTGAGTTCCTCTTCACTTTCTGCCATAAGGGTGATGTCATCTGCATATCTGAGGTTATTAATATTTCTCCCGGCAATCTTGATTCCAGCTTGTGTTTCTTCCAGTCCAGCGTTTCTCATGATGTACTCTGCATATAAGTTAAATAAACAGGGTGACAATATACAGCCTTGACGAACTCCTTTTCCTATTTGGAACCAGTCTGTTGTTCCATGTCCAGTTCTAACTGTTGCTTCCTGACCTGCATACAATTTTATCAAGAGGCAGATCAGATGGTCTGGTATTCACATCTCTTTCAGAATTTTCCAGTTTATTGTGATCCACACAGTCAAAGGCTTTGGCATAGTCAATAAAGCAGAAATAGATGCTTTTCTGGAACTCTCTTGCTTTTTCCATGATCCAGCAGATGTTTGCAATTTGATCTCTGGTTCCTCTGCCTTTTCTAAAACCAGCTTGAACATCAGGAAGTTCACGGTTCACATATTGCTGAAGCCTGGCTTGGAGAATTTTGAGCATTACTTTACTAGCGTGTGAGATGAGTGCAATTGTGTGGTAGTTTGAGCATTCTTTGGCATTGCCTTTCTTTGGTATGGGAATGAAAACCGACCTTTTCCAGTCCTGTGGCCACTGCTGAGTTTTCCAAATTTGCTGGCATATTGAGTGCAACACTTTCATAGCATCATCTTTCAGGATTTGGAATAGTCCCACTGGAATTCCATCACCTCCACTAGCTTTGTTTGTAGTGATGCTTTCTAAGGCCCACTTGACTTCACATTCCAGGATGTCTGGCTCTAGGTCAGTGATCACACCATCATGATTATCTGGGTTGTGAAGATCTTTTTTTGTACAGTTCTTCTGTGTATTCTTGCCATCTCTTCTTAGTATGTTCTGCTTCTGTTAGGTGGGAGGAGTAACAGTCAATAAATTTTCCATAACTTTGAACTTACTGATATGGTAAACCCCTGAATATATGTAGGTCACACATGTTTTACCAACTCACTTGTCTTTTCTTTCTCATCTGTTATGACAAGTCGATGAGCTTTTATGATTCAGATCCATTGATATTATATTATGATAGAGGACAGAAAACCTGGGAAAAGCAATAAATATGTACCACTGTTTATCTCACATGAATGGACTGCTTCTGATCCTCCTTATCAATAGTATTGTCATCCCTTTTCCCTTGACTGAGTTCCTAGATCAAGAGCTGACTGTTGGGGTCTGGTTTATCTGTTCTAGTAAAGACACCACAAATGGGGGTCAGTTAAGTTGTCAGTGTCTTCTTCCAAACACCATGATCCATACAGTTTGTATAAGGTCCCTCCTTAATTAAATAATGATGAAAGATGCACCACTACCTCTTCATTCTTTAAGTCTTGTATGCATGCCTGCTCAGTCTCTCAGTCATGTCCTACTCTTTGTGACCCCCATGGACTGTAGCCTGCCAGGCTTCTCTGCCCATGGAATTTCCCAGGTAAGAATACTGGAGTAGGTTGCCATTTCCTCCTCCAGGGGATCTTCCTGACCCAAGGATCAGACCTGTGTCTCCTGCATCTCCTGCACTGGCAGGCAGATTCTTTACCAGTGAGCCACCTGGGAAGCCCCCTTTAAGTCTTGAGTATGGTACTAATATCTGATATCCTTTGGAATGCAGTATTGTTTTGACTTACTTTCTTGACTGTTTTCTTTAAATAATATTTATTATAGAATCATTTCCTGTTACTTAATTCATGTGGCTGCAAAATTTTGAGGATGAGTAGAATTCAATCATTGTGTTGGGTATTTTTATCCATTCTATTAATAGTTTGTTCTTCAATGGTGATTGCTATATGTTAGCCTTTGGTGTAAGTGATTTCCATATGTTAACTCATTATTAAATCTTCACAAGAACACCATGAACGCAATTACTATTAAGATTTTTACTGATTGAGAAACCGAGGAATGCTTTTGCATAGTTAGAAGTTGTAAGAGCTCAGTCTCAAATCTAGGAAGTTTCTTTTAAATTTTGTTCTTTTAACTACTATTCTCCAATGGCTCTTATGTTGAAGAATCCTTTATATTTAATTTAAACAAATTTTTTCCAACTCAGAAGACCACTTGAATATTATCAACACTATCAGAGGACATTTTAAACAGTCTGCTTCTTAAAAATAACAATCCCACAAAACTTATGACTGTCCTTTTCACTGATGCTTGTCGCTTGAGATTTAAGTATTATGTTAACTACTAATTTCCACTACCTGTCAAGAAGCAGTTTGTTAGAATCTTAAATTGACTTAGCAATAAAAACAAAAACAGAAGTCTATCTAGAAAATTAATATTGCAGTATTTCATGGTGTTTCAAAACTGGTCTTGTTTGTATTTAGGTATGATTATTTACCTTACTCCTTGATTTTGATTCCATCTTTTTAAACAAGTTCTCCTTTCTGCCTACAATGTATGTAGTGAAGTGGTTGACAAATTAGGTGACATTATAATACCAATTTCTAAAAATTATTTAATTTTAATAAGAGACTTTAACCAAAAGATTGATTAGGAACACATCTAGTGTTGGACGGATTTGCAGAATTGACACAACAAAGTATTTGTGAAGCCTCTGGTTGGTGAATTTCACATATATACAATACCATGTGTGAAATAGCTAATGGGAACCTGCTGCATAGCACAGGGAGCTCAGCTTTGTCCTCTGTGATGAGTAGGATAGGGAGGTGTGAGGGGGCTCAGGAAAGAGGGGGTATATGTATGCATCTAGCCTATTTATTTTGTTGTACAGTGGAAACTAACACAACATTGTAAAGCAATTATATTCCAATTTAGAAAATGAGTACCATAACTTACTGCACCACACTGACTCTGAAAGACAGAGAAGAAAACGTATTCATGCATATTAGTATGATTACCTATATCCAGATTTACCAAGAGAAAGCAACCATTATAAATTATTGATATAGTAAAATAAACAATAACTAGAGTTAAGCAAATGTGAAGGAAAATAAATGAGGAATGAAACATTTCCTTATATGTTTTTGTATATCAAATATGGCCTGGAGGTCTAGACTTGGCCATTCAATACATATACATAATACAGATACACAACACAGATACATATACATATACACAATACAGATATATAAAAAATAAAAGCCAGAAGACGATTCTTACCCAGGATTGGGAGTGATTTCAAAATGTCAAAAGATTTCCTGTGGTCAGCTTACTGTATTAACCTTTCCCTATGTAGTTTCTTGGGCATTTTATTTATATTGGTAGCTTCTAACATTATTGGCAGGTGCCCAACATGTGGCAGGAATTAAAAAACAATTCTGGAATACACAGATTTGTATCACTCAGTCAGTTCAGTCACTCCGTCGTGTCTGACTCTTTGCAATCCCATGGACTGCAGCACGCCAGGTTTCCCTGTCCATCACCAATTCCCAGAGCTTGCTCAAACTCATGTCCATTCAGCTGGTGATGCCATCCAACCATCTCATCCTCTGTCATCCCCTTTTCCTTCTCCCTTCAACACTTCCCAGCATCACAGTCTTTTCCAATGAGTCAGTTCTTCACATCAGATGGCCAAAGTATTGGAGCTTCAGCTTTAGCATCAGTCCTTCCAATGAAAATTCAGGACTGATTTCTTTAGTATTCATTGGCTTCATCTTCTTGCAGTCCAAGGGACTCTCAAGAATCTTTCCCAACACAACAATACAAAGGCATCAATTATGTGGCGCTTAGCTTTCTTTATAGTCCAACTCTCACATCCATACATGACTACTGGAAAAACCACAGCTTTGACTGTATGGACTTTTGATGGCAAAGTAATGTCTCTGCCTTTTAATATGCTGTCTAAGTTGGTCATGGCTTTTCTTCCAAAGAGCAAGCATCTTTTAATTTCATGGCTGCAGTCATCATCTGCAGTGATTTTGGAGCCCGAGAAAATAAAGTCTCTCACTGTTTCCATTGTTTCCCCATCTATTTGCCTTGAAGTGATAGGACCAGATGCCATGAACTTTGCTTTTTGAATGTTGTGATTTAAGCCAACTTTTTCACTCTCCTCTTTCACTTTCAAGAGGCTCTTTAGTTCTTTGCTTTCTGCCATAAGGATGGTGTCATCTGCATATCTGAGGTTATTGATATTTCTCCTAGCAATCTTGATTCTAGCTTATGCTTCATCCAGCCCAGCATTTCTCATGATGTACTCTGTATATAAGTTAAATAAGCAGGGTGACAACCCTTGACATACTCCTTTTCCAATTTGGAACCAGTCCATTGTTCCATGTCCAGTTACAATTGTTGCTTCTTGACCTGCATACAGATTTATCAAGAGGCAGGTCAGGTGGCCTGGTATTGCATGTCTTGAAGAATTTTCCACAGTTTGTTATGATCCACACAGGCAAAGTCTTTGGTGTAGTCAATAATGCAGAAATGGTATGGACCTAACAGAAGCAGAAGATACTAGGAAGAGGTGGCAAGAATACACAGAAGAACTGTACAAAAAAGATCTTCATCACCCAGATAATCACAATGGTGTGGTCACTCAAATAGAGCCAGACATCCTGGAATGTGAAGTCAAGTGGGACTTAGGAAGCATCACTATGAACAAAGCTAGTGGAATTCTAGTTAGTTCAGTCACTTAGTCGTGTCCAACTCTTTGCGACCCCATGAATCACAGCACACCAGGCCTCTCTGTCCATCACCAACTCCCAGAGTTCACTCAAACTCACGTCCATCGAGTCAGTGATGCCATCCAGCCATCTCATCCTCTGTCGTCCCCTTCTTCTACTCCTAATCCATCCCAGCATCAGGGTCTTTTCCAATGAGTCAACTCTTTGCATCAGGTGCCCAAAGTATTGGAGTTTCAGCTTCAACATCAATCCTTCCAATGAACACCCAGGGCTGATCTCCTTTAGGATGGACTGGTTGGATCTCCTTGCAGTCCAAGGGACTCTCAAGAGTCTTCTCCAACACCACAGTTCAAAAGCATCAATTCTTCAGCGCTCAGCTTTTTTCACAGTCCAACTCTCACATCCATACATGACTACTGGAAAAACCATAGCATTGACTAGATGGACCTTTGTTGGCGAAGTAATGTCTCTGCTTTTTAATATGCTATCTAGGTGGGTCATAACTTTCCTTCCAAGGAGTAAGTGTCTTTTAATTTCATGGTTGCAGTCACCATCTGCAGTGATTTTGGAGCCCCCCCAAAAAAAGTCAGCCACTATTTCCCCTGTTTCCCCATCTATTTGCCATGAAGCAATGGGACCAGATGCCATGATCTTCGTTTTCTGAATGTTGAGCTTTAAGCCAACTTTTTCACTCTCCTCTTTCACTTTAATCAAGAGGCTTTTTAGTTCCTCTTCACTTTCTGCCATAAGGGTGGTGTCATCTGCATATCTAGCTGAGCTATTTCAAATCCTAAAAGATGATGCTGTGAAAGTGCTGCACCCAATATGCCAGCAAATATGGAAGACTCAGCACTGGCCACAGAACTGGAAAAGGTCAGTTTTCATTCCCATACCAAAGAAAGGCAATGCCAAAGAATAATCAACCTACCACACAATTGCACTCATCTCACACGCTAGCAAAGTAATGCTCAAAATTCTTCAAGCCAGGCTTCAGCAATACATGAACCGTGAACCTCCAGATGTTCAAGCATGTTTTAGAAAAGGCAGAGGAACCAGAGATCAAATTGCCAACATCCACTGGATCATCAAAAAAGCAAGAGAGTTCCAGAAAAATATCTATTTCTGCTTTATGGACTATGACAAAGCCTTTTGTGTGGATCTTATTGTGTGGATCACAATAAACTCTGGAAAATTCTTAAAGAGATGGGCATACCAGACCACCTGACCTGCCTCTTGAGAAACCTGTATGCAGGTCAGGAACAGCAGTTAAAACTGAACATGGAACAACAGATTGGTTCCAAATAGGGAAAGGAGTCCGTCAAGGCTGTATATTGTCACCCTGCTTATTTAACTTATATGCAGGGTACATCATGAGAAACGCTGGGCTGGAAGAAACACAAGCTGGAATCAAGATTGCCGGGAGAAATATCAATAACCTCAGATATGCAGATGACACCACCCTTACGGCAGAAAGTGAAGAGGAACTAAAGAGCCTCTTGATGAAAGTGAAAGAGGAGAGTGAAAAAGTTGGCTTAAAGCTCAACATTCAGAAAACGAAGATCATGGCATCTGGTCCCATTGCTTCATGGCAAATAGATGGGGAAACAGGGGAAATAGTGGCTGACTTGGGGGGCTCCAAAATCACTGCAGATGGTGACTGCAGCCATGAAATTAAAAGACACTTACTCCTTGGAAGGAAAGTTATGACCAACCCAAATAGTATATTCAAAAGCAGAGACATTACTTTGTCAACAAAGGTCCGTCTAGTCAAGGCTATGGTTTTTCCAGTAGTCAAGTATGGATGTGAGAGTTGGACTATAAAGAAAGCTGAGTGCCAAAGAATTGATGCTTTTGAACTGTGGTGTTGGAGAAGACTCTTGAGAGTCCCTTGAACTGCAAGGAGATCCAACCAGTCCATCCTAAAGGATATCAGCCCTGGGTGTTCATTGGAAGGACTGATGTTGAAGCTGAAACTCCAATACTTTGGCCACCTGATGCAAAGAGTTGACTCATTGGAAAAGACTATGATGCTGGGAAAGATTGAGGGTAGGAGGAGAAGGGGATGTCAGAGGATGAGATGGTTGGATGGCATCACTGACTCAATGGACACGAGTTTGGGTAAACTCCGGGAGTTGGTGATGCACAGGGAGGCCTGGCATGCTGCGGTTCATGGGGTCACAAAGAGTTGAACATGACTGAGAGACTTAACTTAACTGAACTGATTCAACTCATCCATATTGATAACATTATTATTATCCCATGTCCATAATAATAATAATACCTTTGAAAGTTATAGGTATCTGAACTTCAGTTTTGTCATCTGCAAGATGGCTGAATAGTTTCATTCAGATGGTCTCACATTCATCTAATTCATTTTGATATACTGAGTTTCTTGTCTCAGATTGAATCTCCTTGTTAACTTGGACAAAGTTAAGCCTTTGAGTGGGGCTTCCCTGGTAACTTCAGCTGGTAAAGAATCTGCCTGCAATGCAGGAGGCCTCAGTTTGATTCCTGGGTTGGGAAGATCCCCTGGAGAAGGGATAGGCTACCAACTCCAGTATTCTTGGGCTTCTCGGCTGGGTCAGATGGTAAAGAATCCACCTGCAATGAGTGAGACCTGGGTTCGATCCCTGGGTTAGGAAGATCCCCTGGAGGAGGGCATGGCCACTCACTCCAGTATTTTTGCCTGGAGAATCCCTATGGACAGAGGAGCCTGGCAGGCTACAAAAGGATCAAACAAGACTGAGTGACTAAGCACAGCACAGCAAACCTTTGAGTAGTTTTGAAAACAGGAATGATTTAAGGAGGCCAAATTGTCAATACAGTCAGGCAGCTTGGAACTTCTTGAATAGATGACATCTTCAGCCAGAACTGGCATCCAGCAGGTGGCGCTATGCCATTATCATGAGCCCAACCAGCCCTCAAGAGGGACACTTCTCTCTGTCAGCAATCTTAATCAAGGGCGGCAATCAACACTGTCATACTTTGTTTCTTTATGATTACAAGATGAACTTGATACTTTCTGATTTGAATAATTACACTCTATTTAATTCTTCTCCCTGCAGTCAGGTGGAAAAAAGCTGAAAAGGGCTTTTGCTAATTCTAAAACTTGACTAAATAGCAGGGGGTAGAGAACACATAATGGAATTATGTGGACAGAAAGAGGATCAAATCCCACCCACTGGACACAGGTTCTATGCTTGGGTCAGGAAGATTCCCCTGGAGAAGGGAATGGCAACCCATTCCAGTGTTCTTGCCTGAAGAATCCCACGGACAGAGGAGCCTGGTGGGCTACAGTCCAAGGGATCAAAAAGAGTCAGACACGACTGAGTGATTTTCACTTTCTATAGTATAGTCAATAGTATGGACTATGGAATAGAATATAAATATATTTATAAATCGTTATGACTTCAAGGCATATAATAGCAGGAGACCCTGGATTTGGGAGCAAATGGGAAGAGTTAAGTTCTGGGGTTCTTGTTAACTCATTGATAGAAGCAATGAGATCTATAGAAGATGGGTCTGGTCCCACTCTATGTAACCCCACTGATCCATGCTGATGGGATTAGAAGTCAGCTCCCTTATACTGGGGTTTGTTCTTGACACCTGTTAGAAGATTAAACTGAAACACCAGTGCTGTCTTGAGGTCTGACAATGGAATTGAAGTGTTTCAGGAAGCCACATGTCACTGTCTGCATGGCAGGGTCTGCTCAAATGTGAAGATGCGTATAGTGGTCCTCGATGAGGTCCTCCTCAGAAAAGTCCTGTTTGTTTTCCTTTCGGAATTCTTATTATTTGGATGTTGGGTCCTCCTGGAATGATCTCCTAATTTTCTTGCCTTTTTTCCTACATTTTCTTTTCTGGCCAGTTCTACCTGTTCTTTCTGAAAGATTCCTCATGTTTATATTTTTTTACATTTGTATGGATAACAAGAGTGATATTTAAAAACTTTTTTGCTTAAAAAGAAAGAGCAGCTAGTAGTTGTATTATTAGTGCAAGATTTTATTTTTTTCTCCCAGAGAATATTATCATTTCTTCCATGCTTTCTTTTCCACAAATTAGCTCTCTCTCTCTCTCTTTTTCAAATCTTTCTCTTTTTTCTTTAGGTACTAAGATACAAATTATTATCTCTGTGTTCTGGAGAAAGAGCTTGTCAATTGATGGACCTAACCAAAGGAGACTGAGTAAGGACCCAAATGTTTTGCTGGACTTCTGTCAAAAAATTAATCCATATAGATATTTTCTTTAGGCATTTGATTTTTCCAAAGGAAAGTATATTTCAGGGTCCTTAGGAAGAGAAATAGTGAAAGAGATCTAAAGTATATGCACTTCAATGTAATTCCTGTTTTTAATAAGAAAGGTTAGTCCCTATCCTTTATTGTGTCTTTTTCTCTCTAGTTCTATTTATGCAGAGAAGAAACTTTCCGCCTTTATGAGAGAGGTGATAATTGTCTATTAGAACAGGTGGGAAAAAAAAAAAAGAAACTTCATCGAAGAAATCTATGCATTTCTTAAGGAAATGTGTAATAAGCATCCTAGTTTTGCCCCATCCTCTACCACATCCTGAGGTTTATGGAGTTTCTAACTCCTTAGCCCTTATGAGCTCTGCCCTGTAAATTATCTTGCTGCTAAATTACATTGCCTTTTCCTGGCTGTGGATTCCAGCTTTCTCAGTTCTGTGAAGCCTTTTACTGCTAATACATCTGCTTCCCCAATTTTTATTTTCTATTTTATTTATTTAAAAGAAAAATGCTTGGAGTATAATTGCTTTACAAGGTTGTGTTAGTTTCTGCTGTACAACGAAGTCAATCAGCTCTACGCATACATATATCTCCTCCCTCTCACCACCCACCATCCCACCCCTCTAAGTCATCACAGAGCACCGAGCTGAGCTCCCTGTGCTACACCACAGATTCTCACTGGCTAGCTATTTTACATCAGTAGTGTATTTATGTCAAATCAAATCTCCCAGTGCAGCCCACCCCTCTCCTCCCCGCTACACCCCCACCCTGCACTCCCGTGTTCACATGTCGGCTCTCTAGTCTGTATTCCCAACCTCGAAAAACGTACTGTTCTTTTTTACATGCTCTCTTCTCCTGTGCTTTTTGATTTGTGGTGCATTTATTTTTATAACTGTACTATTGTTTTTAATGGGATATTTGAATAAGGCAACGATCTGTGCATGTGTTTACATTGCCTTTTTTTTCATATTCCCTTTGCCCGGTAACAAGTAGAATCTGGATTGTAATATGAATACCCTTCTTAGGGCTCCTGTGGCAGTGAGTGAGCCCTGGAGGTAATGTTCATTTGGCCATATCACTGTGATGATGCATTTGCCACTGCTCTGGAGACCACAGATAAAACCAAGAAGATAATTCTGTGGATTTTGCAGTTCTCTCCAAGGAAAGGTGATTGATAGCCCTGTCCTACTGAATCCTGTGTATAAATGTCATTATCATTATCGACATTTTACAGCATTGCCAGCTGAACCTCACATAGGATAATTTAACAAGGTTGCTAATGGAGAAACACACATTTGTCCCAGGTCTCTTTAAACCCAGAGACCATCTTCTTCACACGATATATCCTCCTTGACAACCTCAAACTACCCTTCATTACCTACTTAGGAGAAATTGTCTGAAATACATTATAATTGAGTGAATTTGCCTGAAGTTATAATTACTATAATTTTGAGTCCTGAGTTTCCTGCACTTTGTTTAGCATAAAACAGTCTTATAAAGTTGGAGAAGGACATGGCAACCCACTCCAGTATTCTTGCCTGGAGAATCCTGTGGATGGAGGAGCCTGGTGGGCTGCTGTTCATAGGGTCGCACACAGTTGGACATGACTGAAGCAACTTAGCATGCATGCATGCATTGGAGAAGGAAATGGTAGCCCACTCCAGTATTCTTGCCTGGAGAATCCCAGGAATGGAGGAGCCTGGTGGGCTGCCGTCTATGGGGTCACACAGACTCAGACACGATTGAAGTGACTTAGCAGCAGCAGCAGTCTTATAAAATAGTATAAAAATTATTCAATATTCATATTAAATACCATATAATATTAAAGTATAGGAGGCTTGGATGGTAGAGTCCGCCTGCAATGCAGAAGACAAGGGCTCAATCCCTGGAAGGGAAGATCCCCTGGAGAAGGGAATGACAACCCACTCCAGTACTCTTGCCTGGAGAATCCCATGGACAGAGGAGCCTGAGGGGCTATAGTCCACGGGGTCTGAGTCATACACAACTGATAGAGGGTTTATATTAAAGTGTTGTGGGAAATCACACTAATGATTTTTAAACCTCCTAGGCACCACTATCCTAACGAGCCCCAGGTTAGCGATTTGTGAACTGTTTCCTGAGGTGTGCTTTACACACTTGGTAGTGGTGATAGGAATGGACAGAGTAAGGAAAGAACATGAGAATATGGACCACATGCTTATTTTATGCCTATTCATCATATCCCAAGACAACATCCTCAGTTCACTTCCGGCTGAGAGACTGAAAATAAATATAAAATAATAGAAGACAATTCCCATCCTCAAAAGAAGTAGACTACCTTAAAACCAATGTAAGTACTTGAAACATTTGCAAGTGATTTTCATGCCTGCAAAGCAGGAGACCTGGGTTCGATCACTGGGTTGTCCCCTGGATAAGGGAAAGGCTACCCACTCTAGTATTCTGGCCTGGAGAATTCCATGGACTATACAGTCTATGGGGTCGCAAAGAGTTGGACACGACTGAGCTACTTTCACTTTCACTTTTCACACCAGAGACAAGACAGATGTGGTGCCATAATTCAGCCATAATTCATTATGAATTCATAATTCATAATGAGAGGAAGAATCTTTGAGGAGATGGTGATTACTCCATCTACAAATTGGATTTACATGCTTGTATATTCTCATAGCGCCTCTCCATCAAATCTATCACACCCTAAATGGCATTACAAAAACAAATTCTATTTTTCTAATGAGTTTTTCATGTTTCTCTCTTCTGTTCACTGCAAACATGGGTTTCTCATCAGTGAAGGCAGCACACTTGTTCTTTAAAGTAAATTTGAATTGAAATTCCAGAAGAAAAGTGGGTGGCAAATGCCTGGCAAGGTAAATAATTTGATGAGACATAAAAGATAATGAAATTTCAGCCACTTTCACTGGACCTTGAAAGTTTAATTCTACCCAGAAGTATTGGAGAAAGAAAATGAGGCAGCATAAGTTAAAACTGCAAAATTAATCCTTGCAAAAGCAAAAAGTAGGATGATTTACTAATGGAAGTTCTCATTTGTGAGCCAGTGATAGCAATTTTTTTTTTTAATATAATAGCTAGAATCTGGATTGTGATCTATTTTTACCATTTCTGTCTGGCTTTTGTTTTCAATGTTTAAAGAATGTACAGAAGGGCCATCGTCACCTTTCCAGAGGTGATTACTGGGCAGGCTGTCTTTTGCTTCAGTCTCTAGTGCTAGCTGGCAGCCAAGCTTAAGCACTTAGGGATCATTGGCTGCCATCAATGGTGCTTAGGGTCCTCCGGGCTCGTTTGCGCCACTCTCTCACCACACACTCTGCCATCATAAGCCGCCATCATGGTAAAGCTCACAATTCAGTTCAGTTCAGTTCAGCCACTCAGTCATGTCCGACTTTTTGCAACCCCTTGAACCACAGCACACCAGACCTCCCTGTCCCTCATTAACTCCTGGAGTCCACCCAAACCCACGTCCATTGTGTCAGTGATGCCATCCAACCATCTCATCCTCTGTCATCCCCTTCTCCTCCTGCCCTCAATCTTTCCCAGCATCAGGGTCTTTTCAAATGAGTCAGCTCTCCGCATCAGGTGGCCAAAGCATTGGAGTTTCAGCTTCAACATCAGTCCTTCCAATGAACACCCAGGACCGATCTCCTTTAGGATGGACTGGTTGGATCTCCTTGCAGTTCAAGGGACTCTCAAGAGTCTTCTCCAACACCACAGTTCAAAAGCATCAATTCTTTGGCACTCAGCCTTCTTCACAGTCCAACTCTCACATCCATACTTGACTACTGGAAAAACCATAGTCTTGACTAGATGGACCTTTGTTGGCAAAGTAATGTCTCTGCTTTTTAATATGCTGTCTAGGTGGGTCATAACTTTCCTTCCAAGAAGCAAGTGTCTTTTAATTTCATGGCTGCAGTCACCATCTGCAGTGATTTTGGAGCCCAGAAAAATAAAGTCAGCCACTGTTTCCACTGTTTCCTTATGTATTTGCCATGAAGTGATGGGACCGGATGCCATGATCTTAGTTTTCTGAATGCTGAGCTTTAAGCTTGCAAAGGCTGGTAAAAATCAAGGTGACTCCAAGAAAATGGCTCCTCCTCCTCCTTCACTAAGAAGATAGTGAAGATGAGCAAACGTCAGAAGATCAAGAGGATGAGAGAAGTGGAGAAGAGGTTGTTATCCCTCAAAAAAAGAAAAAAAAAAAAAAAAGGCAAGAAGGCTACCACAACTCCAGCAAAGAAGATGATGGCTTCCCCAACAAAAAAAGTTTGCAGTTGCCTCACCGGCAAAGAAAGCAGTTGTCACCCCTGGCAAAAAAAAAGGCAGTGGCTACGCCAGCCAAGAAGACAGTTACACCTGCCAAAGCAGTAGTGATGCCTGCCAAAAGAGGAAGCCACCCCAAGCAAAGCATTGGTAGCAACCGCTGGTAAGAAGGGAGCAGCTGCTCCAGCCAAGGGAGCAAAGAATGGCAAGAATGCCAAGAAAGAAGACAGAGATGAGGAAGATGAAGATGACAGTGAAGAGGAAGACAAAGATGATGAAGAAGAGGATGAGCCAGCACTGAGGAAAGCAGCTGCTTTTGGTGCTGCTCTTGCCACAGATGATGAGGATGAGGAGGAGGAGGAGGGTGACTCTGAAAAAGAACCTATGGAGATTGTATCAGCCAAAGGAAAGAAAGCTCCAGCAAAAGGTGTTCCTGTGAAGGCCAAGAGCACTGCTGAAGATGAAGAGGATGATGAGGAGGAGGAGGAGGAAGAGGATGACAATGATGATGAGGAGGAGGAGGAAGAGGATGACAATGATGATGAGGAGGAGGAAGATGAGGAAGAGCCTGTCAAAGAAGCACCTGAAAAGGAAAGAAGGAAATGGCCAAAAAAAAAGCAGCTCCTGAAGCCAAGAAACAAAAAGTAGAAGGCACAGAACCAACTACATCTTTCAATCTCTTTGTTGGAAACCTGAACTTCAATAAATCTGCTCTTGAAAACGGGTATCAGTGACCTTTTTGCTAAAAATGATCTTGCTATTGTCGATGTCAGAATTGGTATGTCTAGGAAATTTGGCTATGTGGATTTTGAATCTGCTGAAGACCTGGAAAAAACCTTGGAACTCACTAGTTTAAAAGTCTTTGGCAACAAAATTAAACTAGGAAAACCAAAGGGAAAAGACAGTAAGAAAGATTGCGATGCGAGAACACTTTTGGCTGAAAATCTGCCCTGCAAAGTTACTCAGAATGATTTAAAAGAAGTGTTTGAAGATGCTGTGGAGATCAGATTAGTCAACAAGGATGGAAAGAGTAAAGGGATTGCTTATATGGAATTCAAGACAGAAGCTGATGAAGAAAAAAACCTTGGAAGAAAAGCAGGGAACAGAAATGGACGGGCGATCCATTTTCTCTGTCCTACACCGGAGAGAAAGGTCAAAGTCAAGACCATAGAGGTGAAAGAATCACACTTGGAGTGGTGAATCAAAAACCCTGGTTTTAAGCAACCTCTCCTATAGTGCAACAGAAGAAACTCTTCAGGAAGTATTTGAGAGGGCAACTCGTATCAAGATGCCACAGAACCAAAATAGCAAATCTAAAAGGTATGCATTTATAGAATTTGGTTCACTTAAAGATGTAAAAGAAGCTCTACATTCATGTAATAAAAGGGAAATTGAGGGCAGAGCCATAAGACTGGAGTTGCAAGGACCCAGGGGATCACCGAATGTAAAAAGCCAGCCATCAAAAACTGTTTGTCAAAGGTCTCTCTGAGGATACCACAGAAGAGACGTTAGTCATTTGATGGCTCTATTTGAGCAAGGATAGTCACTGACTGGGAGACTAGATCCTCCAAAGGGTTTGGTTTTGTAGACTTCAACAGTGAGGACGATAGACAAAGCTGCCAAGGAGACCATGAAAGATGGTGAAATTGATGGAAGCAAAGTCACTTTGGACTGGGCCAAACCTAAGGGTGAAGATGGCTTTGGTGGCCGAGGAGGAGGCAGAGGTGGCTTTGGAGGCCGAGGTGGTGGCAGAGGCCAGGGAGGCTTTGAAGTCCGAGGAGGCTTCCAAGGAGGCAGAGGAGGAGGAGGCGACCACAAACCACAAGGAAAGAAAACGAAGTTTGAATAATTTCTTCTCTCTCCCTCTTCCATTTGAAACAAAAGACTCGGGTTTTTACTCTATTACCTGATCAATGACAGAGCCTTCTGAGGACATTCCAAGACAGTATACAGCCCTGTGGGCTACTTGGAAATCCATATAGATAACATTTCAAGGGAGATAACCCTGTTGGTGTTGACTGGATATTCGTATAAACTTTTTAGAGGTGAGTGATAGAGCTAACCCTTATCTGTAAATTTTGAACTTATATTGTTTCTTCCCGTGTACAAAACCATTTTTTTCCTATGGAGTTTTTTGTTTTTTCCATTAGGGGATTGTAAAGGAAAGCAGAATGTTTTATTGATTTTTGCTTCAGCAATTTGGGGACAAATTAAAAGTCCTAGAACTTTGGGAGAAAAACAAAAAAAGAATGTACAGAAGGAACTCACTCCAAACATGATTGGGTACCTGACAGAACTTTATCTCCACCTCCCCTGCCTCTTATCCATTTGTTGTGATTAAGTCACTAAGTCGTGTCCGACTCCTTGCAACCCCATGGACTGCAGCATGCCAGGATTCCCTCTCCTTCACTGTCTCCCAGAGTTTGCTTAAACTCAGGTCCATTGTGTCAGTGATGTATTAACCATCTCATCCTCTGTTACCCCTTCTTCTCCTGCCCTCAATCTTTCCCAGCATCAGGGTCCTATCCTTTAGCCTAGTGGTAATAAAGATCACAGAGTTGCTTGAAGAGAACCAGCGGCCATGTTTCTATAATGCTCCTTTTTGTCTTTGCTTCTCTTTCTTATTTTCACAATATTGTAAGCTTTATCTCAGAGAATTGCTTGAAAAATGTTTTAAATGCACAAAGGTAAAGATACTTTTCCCCATCACCACATATCATGGTGAGTACATAATCTGGCACTATGTAAAGCATGTTATATTATTTGATTTTATTTACTACTCAAAATTGCCATTCTAGGAATACTATTATTTTTACCAGTTTGCCGTTGAAAAAATACAAGGCTTAAGTGGTTAAACAAAATGCTCAAGGTCACACAAGTGAGAAATGTTAGGTGAATCTGAGTATTACTAGTATCAATTTAAATTAAATCAGTAGCAATATGCTTCTTAGTATAGTCTGTTAACTTAAAATCAAACAATAATGAATTTTAAAATGCCAGCTCAAGCACTTATTAAACTCTCTTTGAAATGTTAGTAATTTAATAATCTTAATTAGAAATGAATTAGTCACACATGGAATACATATTCCTTTTGGAAATGTCTAACATAGTGGCCTGAAGGAAGATAATGATACCTTAACCTGAGCCACAATTGAGCCAATACATTTGTCTTACGGAAAATATGCCCTGCCCAGTTCACTCCACAAAAGTCTAAAGGATCCTGGAAAAAAAGATCAAAATGTGTCTTCCAGCCCAAATTTATATTTTCCTTTGGGATTTCCTTGGTGGCTCAGACAGCAAAGTGTCTGCCTGTAACGTGGGAGACTCGGCTTCAATCCCTGGGTCGGGAAGATCTCCTGGAGAAGGAAATGGCAACCCACTCCAGTATTCTTGCCTGGGAAATCCCATGGACTGTGGAACCTGGTAGGCTACAGTCTATGGGGTCGCAAAGAGTCAGACACAAATGAGCCACTTCACTTTCTTTTTGCTTCATAAAATTTCAGCAGCATATAGCTGAGTTGGTGTTAAATATATTGCCAGAGGTACAGATAAACGTGCTTTATATTCAATAAACATTGAATTTATTCACAAACTTTATTACACAGAAAAATAGCTTTTAAGTTCAGTCAGGAAATAATACATCTGTTCATAAACTTTTCTTTCCAAATTGATCTCATTTTATGGAGGAGAGACTCACTAAAAACAAAATTCCTTAATATGGTTATAGCTAATGAAACAAATAACCTTAGATATGCAGATGACACCACCCTTATGGCAGAAAGTGAAGAGGAACTAAAAAGCCTCTTGATGAAAGTGAAACAGGAGAGTGAAAAAGTTGGCTTAATGCTCAACATTCAGAAAATGAAGATCATGGCATCCGGTCCCATCACTTCATGGGAAATAGATGGGGAAACAGTGGAAATAGTATCAGACTTTGTTTTGGGGGGATCCAAAATCACTGCAGATGGTGACTGCAGCCATGAAATTAAAAGACACTTACTCCTTGGAAGGAAAGTTATGACCAACCTAGACAGCATATTAAAAAGCAGAAACATTACTTTGCCAAGAAAGGTCCGTCTAGTCAAGGCTATGGTTTTTCCAGTGGTCATGTATGGATGTGAGAGTTGGGCTGTGAAGAAAGCTGAGCACCAAAGAATCGATGCTTCTGAACTGTGGTGTTGGAGAAGACTCTTGAGAGTCCCTTATACTGCAAGGAGATCCAACCAGTCCATCCTAAAGGAGATCAGCCCTGGGATTTCTTTGGAAGGACTGATGCTAAAGCTGAAACTCCAGTATTTTGGCCATCTCGTGCGAAGAGTTGACTCATTTGAAAAAACCCTGATGCTGGGAGGGATTGGGGGCAGGAGGAGAAGGGGATGACAGAGGATGAGATGGCTGGATGGCATCACTGACTTGATGGACATGAGTTTGAGTGAACTCCGGGAGTTGGTGATGGACAGGGAGGCCCGGCATGCTGGGATTCATGGGGTTGCAAAAAGTCGGACACGACTGAGCAACTGAACTGAACTGAACTGAATGAAATGAAGAAAAGAAGCAAAACAAATAAAAGAAACCCATATTCCTCAATCACAGACACCTAAGGAGAAGGCAATAGTCAATTCAATTCCCTATAATTTCCCCCTTTCTGCATTTTTGAGATTGATTATATCTGAATTGTTTGTGACTGGCAACCAAATGTTAAATTGCTTGTTTTATAAAAATAACAAATATATTATGTAGTGTGCCATTTAAATATTCAAAACATCTCAAAATAATAGCAGGTGTCATTTGGGGGCACTTCCAGTATGCCATCCACTAGAAGACTGTTATTTATATAATTTCACTGTATTTTCACCCTCTTGAAAACTGCTACAAACATTTATCTTTAACATTGCTGCGTTATTCGGTGATGTAGCTTGCCCTCCCATCTGTACTATGGAAACAGAATACAAAAAGGATAAACATCAAGTTTTAAAGAAAGCGTGCTGTATGTCTCTGTAATCAAGTGTGCCAATTTGAAAATCTGGCATAAAGATGCCAGGACTGCTGGCAGAGTAAGTTTCCTAACGTCTATAAGTATGAAGTTCAATTGATCAGCCTCATGGATGGCTCCTAATGCCATCAGCATTTCCATGCAGGCCCAAACAGTTCCTTCTAATTTGTAAGGATAATGAAATATATCCAACTGATCCTCTTCACTGTTAGAAACTGTTGCATTAACAGACAGAGTGCTATGGCCTTATTCTTGACAGACTTGTTCTATTAAAATCACATCAGAGCAAAATGTGTCCAGACAAAACCTCAAATGTTTTTTGCCTTCAAGTTTCTTAATTTCAAATGAGAAATATGTTGTTTCCAGTAAGCAGCTTCTAGGCTCATGCAATGTGAAGATAAATTTATGTTCCTTGTGATTAACTGACTAAGCATAATTAACTTAATTAGGAATATTATTTTGCCTGTCTCTATTAGTCCTGTTCTAGAACAGGAACAAAAATAATCCCTAAAAGAGCCTTGATTAGACTCCTGTCATGACTCCGACAAGATCCCTTACATAAGAAAAGCAATCAAGAAATAACTGAACACCATTGAGACAAATAAACATTTCTTATCTTCATTGTTTGTAATGTGATTTGGAGGTGAGGGAATTCTTGACTCTTGCAAGTGAAAAGGCATGAAACATTAGATCACTTGTTTTGTAAGGGCACTACACACATTATATTGGTTGTAGTTTAAATACTAAAAACATCTAAAAAGAATAGAGACTGTCATTTCGAGGCACTTGCTGTGTGCCATGCAAGATGAGAGCTTTATATATGTTATTTCATTTATTTTCACCATCACCTAATAAAGTAGTAGTTCATGAGATCTTGAGAGGGGAGGGTGAACATTTTGCTCAAGGTCAAATAGCTATTAATAGTAAAATGATGGGTCTTGCTCCTGAACTATAATTGTCAGACCCCAAAACCTGTTTTCCTGATGGCTCTGCTACCCTCTTTCGATAAGTATTTGACTCACAGTAAATCTACTGATGACACCGTAAAGCGTAAACCTCTGTATGTTACAAATGCCCTCTTAAGTGTCTAAAGCCAGTTCCAGGCTATCGCCATAGAGCAGGCTGGACATACACAGCAGTGTGTGTCTGAATTTCTAGACAGGACAGATTGAAGCTCTTCCCACTCTTGCTGGAGAAGCAGTGAGAAAGTTCAAGTTAGCCTCTTGGCTCAGTGAATGCTCTTTTGCCCACTTGTGTAGACTGATCTTTCAAAAAATATACAACATCCCTTACTTTCATAGTGTTTAATGTAAGAAAAATATGCTCTGTAACAATGAGGGAATACTAAGCATTTGCATGCATATAATGAAATGAACTTTCTCATACACTGCTAAGGACATGAAATATAGTGTATTTTAGGAGGGCCTTTGGGCATCATATTTGCAAAGATTTAAAGGGAAGCCTGGGAGAAGGCAATGGCACCCTACTCCAGTATTCTTGCCTGGAAAATCCCATGGATGGAGGAGCCTGGTGGGCTGCAGTCCATGGGGTCGCTAAGAGTCGGACACGACTGAGCCACTTCACTTTCACTTTTCACTTTCATGCACTGGAGAAGGAAATGGCAACCCACTCCGGTGTTCTCGCCTGGAGAATCCTAGGGACAGGGGAGCCTGGTGGGCTGCCTTCTATGGGGTCGCACAGAGTCGGACACGACTGAAGTGACTTAGCAGTAGCAGCAGTAGCAAAGGGAAGCCTGGTGTGCTGCTTGTGGTGCTAGAGGTAAAGAACCCACCTTCTAATGCAGGAGATACTACAGATGCAGGTTTGATCCCTGAGTTGGGAAGATTCCCTTGAAGGCATGGCAACCCACTCCAGTATTCTTGCCTGCAGAATCCCATGGACAGAGAAGCCTGGCGTGCTGCAGTCCATGGGGTTGCAGAGAGTCAGACACGACTTGGTGACTGAACAACAATAATTCCTTGGTTCATAAATTCCACTTCAAGAAAATTACCCTGAAAAAAAATGCCGTAGACTGTTCCATTTAAATGTTCATCAGCTCTTTTGTATAATGTCAGAATTGGGACACTGTACAAAAGCCCAAAAATTGGGAAAAGGTTAAATAAATCACAATCCAAACAAGAAGTCAAATGTCATGCAGTATTAAAGAATATGTTATGACATGTGTGAGAATAAACAAACTAAGTCAAAATGCCAGGTATAAGTTCAACAAATAATTTGAGCCTGTGATGAAAAAAATATATAATTAAGGATCAACAATTTGGCTAGAGCTAAAGCATAGGTTCAGAGTAGGTACACTTTCTTCAAGATACAGTTAAATTCACCTACATACTTTAAAAAAAAATAAAAGTGAAAGAGGCATCAATCATATCTGATACAAATTCACTTTCACATTTATTTTGAGATACACCTCCATTTATGCATATTAGAGAAAAATCTGTGTTTCTTTTCCTACATTTCCTTTAGAAGCAGTGATTATTCCTTGATAGTTAAGACATTTCTATACTTCCAGAATTTCTCTAGTGGCTTGATTCCTTTTTTTTCTTTCTTTCTTTCTTTCCTTTTTAAGTCAGTATCCTTAGCCTTATGACTCTATTAACCTTTTGTGATATACTTTTAATTGAATTCTGGTTCTACATATTCCAGTTATAACTCTATACTTCCTTTTCTTTAATCTCAACTTTTCCTATAACTGCATAGGCCATAATTTTCTCATTTTCTTTTTCCCTTTTAAATTATTAATCTTCAAATATCAACCTCCAATCTTTCTTATGATTTTTTTAATGCTTTTATTAATATAAGCTTCAGATAGAGTTGTATCTTTTGCAGCATTTTCCCCCCTTCCTACACTAGTCTATTTTATGTTTTTTGTTTTGTTTTGTTTTTTACTTTAAAATATTGTATTGGTTTTGCCATACATCAACATGAATCTGCCATGGGTTAAAATATTATAAGCTATGATCATTTTACTACTTTGGATACATTTGGTGATTCTCCTCCATCCAACACTCTTAGTTTAGTTACAAGAGTCTTTTTCAAGATAACCCTAAGAAATCACTATAGAATCAACCCTCTAATTTACTCACCTTTCCTCACCACCATCCACCTATCTCCCAGACCATCACCATTTACTGCATACTAGAAAATGTTCCTCAGTTTACTTTACTCTCTTTTCAAAGCATTTCTGAACCTTCTATGACCCCCATATTGTTGAATATGCTCATCTTTGTAGCTAGAATATTACCATCTACTGCATCAGTATAGCAAGGAAAGGCCAAGAAGTTCTCCAAGTTTCAATTAATGTTATCTCTTTGGTAGATTCTTCACAATCTACAACACACACTAGTTAAATTCTTTGCTCTCATTTTATTTTGTATACTTCTTACAATATGATGCTAAATATTGTGTTTATCTATTCCTAACTGCAAAATGGATGATTTTTTTTTCCAATGCTCTATTTTCTGCTGATATTTTCTAGTTCCAGTTCCAAACAAATTTGACTATTTTGCATGGATTATTTTTACCACTTGCTAACAAAGTCCCTCTGCCTCCTCTAGTCACTGCTTCATTCCTGTTGAGTATAAATTGAATCTTTAACCTTAGGCCTCTGGGTGGAATTACCAAAATAAACTCTCCCAGCCGTCCTTTTCTTTGTTTTCTTAATACTTTCTCTGTAATAAATGCATGTTCCTGCTAATTAAATTGCATTGAACTTCTCTACACAAGATTTTTTAAAATTAAGCTCAGCAAGAAAAAATTAATAAATAAATATCAGTGCAAAAATAAAACAAACCTACTGAACTGTGGCTACTAATTTCCTTTTAAGTAAATATTTGTATAATTTCACTTTTGCATTAGACTTAGAAGATATTTTCTACATGAAGCACCTTCATTTCTGCCAAAATGGCTGGATGATGACATGTCATATGTGAGCCAGTGCCAACACCTATAGTCAGAACGGCAAACAAATAGTTTGTTATATAGAACTCTATGGATTATTTACATGTTGCTTCCAGATCTCCATCATATCTCCTTTCTGGTCCAAGTCTGGCCTTGGATGTGGCCAAGTACAGAAGGGCTAGTCATTAAGTTTCCTGTGAGTTTTCAATTCCCCTGAAAAGACTTTTTAAAAAAGCATTATTTTCCAGCTTCTTTCACAATTGCATAAGATCATATTCCCATAACAAATCCTTTAGTTTACAATATTCATGGAGGTTCTGCTTCTCTGACAGAACACTAATATCGGTATTGGTATTAAAAGTTGTTCTCCCAATTTATTGGAATTGACATATATGTGCTACAATATATAAAATAGATAACTAATAAGGACATACTTCAAAGCACAGGGAACTCTACTCAGTACTCTTTAATGGCCTATATGGGGAAAGAATCTAAAAAAGAGTGACTATACTAGTGTGTATAACTGAGTCACTTTGCTATGTGCCTGAAACTAATACCACATTATAAATCAACTGCACTGCAATAAAAATTTTAAAAAGAACTGCAGTAATATTTATATACTATACATACAATGTGCTGCTGCTGCTGCTGCTAAGTCACTTCAGTCTTGTCTGACTCTGTGTGATCCCATAGACGGCAGCCCACCAGGCTCCCCCGTCCCTGGGATTCTCCAGGCAAGAACACCGGAGTGGGTTGCCATTTCCTTCTCCAATGCATGAAAGTGAAAAGAGAAAGTGAATTCGCTCAGTCATGTCTGACTCTTCGCGACCCCATGGACTGCAGCCTACCAGGCTCCTCAGTCCACAGGATTTTCCAGGTGAGAGTACTGGAGTGGGGTGCCATCGCCTCATCGCCTCAAACAAAATCTCTTTTTGTTGTTTTCTTTTAAAAACATTTAAAGCGTGAATAGGAGTTGAAAAAGTATAGACATATCTTTCTAGAAAAGAAAGACATGTCTTTCTACATTGCTCTAAAAGGGAGAATGGAGAGTTGGAAATCTGAAACTAAGATTCCAGAGCATGTTGTTAGGGTGATGGGTATGATCCATCAGTGAGGGGGAAAGAGAGGAGATAATTGTTGGATGAAGTTTTTGAGGAGGTAAGAAGGAAGACGTTACTTTAATAATAACAATAGATCTTCCTGGGAGCATCAATATTTCATCTGATTCATTGCTACAGGAGTGAAAGCAGAAAGTGTAAATTCAGAGTAGAATTTTCCATTCTGATGATCTTATTTTCCTACTGACATTTGAAGCCAGTTTATCAGTTAATAGACAGTGAGGGAAGGATGGAGTATGGAGATTTTGAGGAAAAATTAGAAGTTATGAAATGATCTGCAATTGATTCATTAGTAAAATAGATTTCATGGCAATGTTATTTGCCTACTTGAGATTTGTGGCTACTAATTTAAAGTGAGAGTAGACACCCCTAAGCAGAAGTCTTAGAGTTCAGAACCTCCATCACTGGCTTCAGCCTCTCTCAGATAGTCTGAGACTTGATTCCTTCTAAGTCATCATCTAGATGTCCACAGATCTCCCAGTACTCTACAGAACATTAGTATAGCATTCTCTATCCACTTTCCAAAATATACAGTCAAGCAAAACAGGCCAAACACTGTCTCTGTTTAATATCCTCATACTTTGGGGATGAAGGAATAATTGGAAGGGGTTAAAAATCCCATGGATGGAGGAGCCTGGTAGGCTGCCGTCTCTGGGGTCACATAGAGTTGGACACGACTGAAGCGGCTTAGCAGCAGTAGCAGCAGCAAGTCAGGCTATTACATGGAAATGAGTCCCTAAAGCTCATTTTTCATTTGCTTCTTGCCCAGCCAAATATCTTGCACACTCATATCTGTTTCAGTCCCTGGGAGAAAAATCCCGTAAGATCTACTTTTTAAAATAAGAATTTCCAGGATTTCTTATTCCTTTTTTCTGTTGCTTGCTCTAGACTATTGACGGTTGACTTAGAATCTGCTTTCCTGAATCCATTCAATTGTTCCCATAAATTTGTGCTTGATTTTCATTATCTTATATGTACATGTTGAATCAGATCAGATCAGATCAGATCAGTTGCTCAGCTGTGTCCAACTCTTTGCGACCCCATGAATTGCAGCACACCAGGCCTCCCTGTCCATCACCAACTCCCGGAGTTCACTGAGACTCACGTCCATCGAGTCAGTGATGCCATCCAGCCATCTCATCCTCTGTCGTCCCCTTCTCCTCCTGCCCCCAATCCCTCCCAGCATCAGAGTCTTTTCCAATGAGTCAACTCTTCGCATCAGGTGGCCAAAGTACTGGAGTTTCAGCTTTAGCATCATTCCTTCCAAAGAAATCCCAGGGCTGATCTCCTTCAGAATGGACTGGTTGGATCTCCTTGCAGTCCAAGGGACTCTCAAGAGTCTTATCCAACACCACAGTTCAAAACCATCAATTCTTCTGTGCTCAGCCTTCTTCACAGTCCAACTCTCACATCCATACATGACCACAGGAAAAACCATAGCCTTGACTAGACGAACCTTTGTTGGCAAAGTCATGTCTCTGCTTTTGAATATGCTATCTAAGTTGGTCATAACTTTCCTTCCAAGGAGTAAGCATCTTTTAATTTCATGGCTGCATTCACCATCTGTAGTGATTTTGGAGCCCAGAAAAATAAAGTCCAACAGTGTTTCCACTGTTTCCCCATGTCACCTTACAAATCATTTGCATGAGTGTTGACACAATCAATATAACAATATTGTCCATAATTTTCAATAAGGTAGCAGAAATTCATTTGGATTGAGTGACCTAAGGTAATCTGGCAAAAATTAACAGAATAGGATTTAGTTTGAATTCAATTACCTTCTCTGTAACTGTGGTTCCCAGACTTCATAATGCACCATAATAATCACCTGGAGTGTTTGTTAAAACATAATTTCTGAGTTCCAATTTCAAAGATGCTGATTAAATAGCTCTGGGATGATAGCTGAAAATCTAAGCTTCTAACAAGTTCCCATAGGGATATTGATGTGGCTGGTCCTTTGCAAGAGAACAAAATCAAGCTTTTTGAGGTTCTGCCTCCCCAATCTCACCTTCTGACATCAAGACCAAAAATCTTACTAGTTCTTTATATCTCCTAGTATGTAGATGATCTCTTTAGATGTGCATGCCCTGGTTGGGGGGTTCAATAAATGCTACTTCTACAGCTTAAACAGAATACTGTAATGTCTCCTTGCAATATTGTTTTTAAATTTCTATTAGGTTGGTACAAAAGTAATTGTGGTTTTTGTGTTGTTGAAATTTGCCATTTTATTTTGGGATACATTCTAAATAAATGAGGTTATGTTATACATTATTTTAATGTGTACTTCTCTATTTTTTCTTTTTTTACTAATGACATTACTTGCTGTTTACTTTTCATTTATTTTAGACTATGGAAATGATGTTAGACAAAAAGAAAATTCCAGCAATTTTCTAATTCACCTTCAAAATGGATCCTAAAGCAGCAGAGACAACTCACAACATCAACAATGCATTAAGTCCAGTAACAGCTTACAAATGTACAGTTGGAGTGCTGGTTCAAGAAGTTTAGCAAAGGCGATGAGAGCCTTGAAGGTGAGGAGTGTAGTGGCTAGCCATCAGAAATTGACAATAACAAACTGAGAGCCATTATTTATTTTTTTAATAAATTTATTTATTTTAATTGGAAGCTAAGTACTTTACAATATTGTATTGGTTTTGCCATACATCAACATGAATCTGCCATGGGTGTACACGTGTTCACCATCTTGAACCCTCATCCCACCCTCCCTCCCCATCCCACCCCTCTGGATCATCCACGTGTTCCCCATCCTGAACCCCCCTACCACCTCCCTCCCCATCCCATCCCTCTGGGTCATCCCAGTGCACCAGCCCCAAGCATCCTGTATCCTGCATTGAACCTGGACTGGCAATTCATTTCATATATGACATTATACATGTTTCAATGCCATTCTCCCAAATCTTCCCACCCTCTCCCTCTCCCACAGAGTCCAAAAGACTGTTCTATACATCTGTGTCTCTTTTGCTGTCTCACATACAGGGTTATTGTTACCATCTTTCTAAATTCCATATATATGCATTAGTGTACTGTATTGGTGTTTTTCTTTCTGGCTTACTTCACTCTCTATAATAGGCTCCAGTTTCATCCACCTCATTAGAACTGATTCAAATGTATTCTTTTTAATGGCCGAGTAATACTCCATTGTGTATATGTACCACAGCTTTCTTATCCATTCATCTGCTGATGGACATCTAGGTTGCTTCCATGTCCTGGATATTATAAACAGTGCTGTGATGAACATTGGGGTACACGTGTCTCTTTCAATTCTGTGTATGCCCACTGCTGGGCATACACAATTTCAACCAGAATTGTGTATGCCCAGCAGTGGGATTGCTGGGTCGTATGGCAGTTCTATTTCTAATTTTTTAAGGAATCTCCACTCTGTTCTCCATAGTGGCTGTACTAGTTTGCATTCTCACCAACAGTCTAAAAGGGTTCCCTTTTCTCCATACCCTCTCCAGCATTTATTGCTTGTAGACTTTTGGATAGCAGCCACTCTGATGGGCGTGAAATGGTACCTCATTGTGGTTTTGATTTGCATTTCTCTGATAATGAGTGATGTTGAGCATCTTTTCATGTGTTTGTTAGCCATCTGTATGTCTTCTTTGGAGAAATGTCTCTTTAGGTCTTTGGCCTATTTTTTGATTGGGTCATTTATTTTTCTGGAATTGAGCTGCAGGAGTTGCTTGTATATTTTTGAGATTAATTCTTTGTCAGTTGTTTCATTTGCTATTATTTTCTCCCAGTTGGAAGGCTGTCTTTTCACCTTGCTTATAGTTTCCTTTGTTGTGCAGAAGCTTTTAAGTTTAATTAGGTCCCATTTTTTAATTTTTGCTTTTATTTCCAGTATTCTGGGAGGTGGGTCATAGAGGATCCTGCTGTGATGTATGTCGGAGAGTGTTTTGCCTATGTTCTCTAGGAGTTTTATAGTTTCTGGTCTTATGTTTAGATCTTTAATCCATTTTAAGTTTATTTTTGTGTATGTTGTTAGAAAGTGTTCTAGTTTCATTCTTTTACAAGTGGTTGACCAGTTTCCCCAGCACCACTTGTTAAAGAGATTGTCTTTTCTCCACTGTATATTCTTGCCTCCTTTGTCAAAGATAAGGTGTCCATAGGTGCATGGATTTATCTCTAGGCTTTCTATTTTGTTCCATTGATCTATATTTCTGTCTTTATGCCAGTACCATACTGTCTTGATAACTGTGGCTTTGTAGTAGAGCCTGAAGTCAGGCAGGTTGATTCCTCCAGTTCCATTCTTCTTTCTCAAGATTGCTTTGGCTATTCGAGGTTTTTTGTATTTCCATACAAATTGTGAAATTATTTGTTCTAGGTCTGTGAAAACTACCATTGGTAGCTTGATAGGGATTACATTGAATCTATAGATTGCTTTGGGTAGTATACTCATTTTCGCTATATTGATTCTTCCGATCCATGAACACGGTATATTTCTCCATCTATTAGTGTCCTCTTTGATTTCTCTCACCAGTGTTTTATAGTTTTATATATATAGGTCTTTTGTTTCTTCAGGTAGATATATTCCTAAGTATTTTATTCTTTTCGTTGCAATGGTGAACAGAACTGTTTTCTTAATTTCTCTATTTTCTTATTATTAGTGTATAGGAATGCAGGGGATTTCTGTGTGTTGATTTTACATCCTGCAACTTTACTATATTCATTGATTAACTCTAGTAATTTTCTGGTGGAGTCTTTAGGGTTTTATTTGTAGAGGATCATGTCATCTGCAAACAATGAGAATTTTACTTCTTCTTTTCTAATTTGGATTCCTTTTATTCTTTTTTCTGCTCTGATTGCTGTGGCCAAAACTTCCAAAACTATGTTGAATAGTAGTGGTGAAAGTGGGCACCCTTGTCTTGTTCCTAACTTTAGGGGAAATGCTTTCAATTTGTTTGCTGTGGGTTTATCATATATAGCTTTTATTATGTTGAGGTATGTTCCTTCTATTCCTGCTTTCTGGAGAGTTTTTATCATAAATGGATGTGGAATTTTGTCAAAGGTTTTCTCTGCATCTATTGAGATAATCATATGGCTTTTATTTTTCATTTGTTAATGTGGTGTATTACACTGATTGATTTGCGGACATTGAAGAATCCTTGCATCCCTAGGATAAAGCCCACTTGGTCATGGTGTATGATCTTTTTAATGTGTTGCTGGATTCTGATTGCTAGAATTTTGTTAAGGATTTTTGCATCTATGTTCATCAGTGATATTGGCCTATAGTTTTCTTTTTTTGCGGCATCTTTGTCAGGTTTTGGTATTAGGGTGATGGTGGCCTCATAGAATGAGTTTGGAAGTTTACCTTCCTCTGCAATTTTCTGGAAGAGTTTGAGTTGGATAGGTGTTAGCTCTTCTCTAAATTTTTGGGTAGAATTCAGCTATGAAGCTGTCTGGACCTGGGCTTTTGTTTGCTGGAAGATTCCTGATTACAGTTTCAATTTCCGTGCTTGTGATGGGTCTGTTAAGATTTTCCATCTCTTCCTGGTTCAGTTGGAAAGTTGTACTTTTTTAAGAATTTGTCCATTTCTTCCATGTTGTCTATTTTATTGGCATATAATTGCTGACAGTAGTCTCTTATGATCCTTTGTATTTCTGTGTTGTCTGTTGTGATCTCTCCATTTTCGTTTCTAATTTTATTGATTTGATTTTTCTCCCTTTGTTTCTTGATGAGTCTGGCTAACGGTTTGTCAATTTTATTTATCCTTTCAAAGAAACAGTTTTGGCTTTGTTGATTTTTGCTATGGTCTCTTTTGTTTCTTTTGCATTTATTTCTGCCCTAATTTTTAAGATTTCTTTCCTTGTACTAACCCCGGGGTTCTGCATTTCTTCCTTTTCTAGTTTCTTTAGGTGTAGAGTTAGGTTATTTATTTGACTTTTTTCTTGTTTCTTGAGGTATCCCTGTATTGCTATGAACCTTCCCCTTAGCACTGCTTTTACAGGGTCCCACAGGTTTGGGGTTGTTGTGTTTTTATTTTCATTCATTTCTATGCATTTTTTAATTTCTTTTTTGATTTCTTCTGTGATTTGTTGGTTATTCAGCAGTGTGTTGTTCAGCCTCCATATGTTGGAATTTTTAATAGTTTTTCTCCTATGATTGAGATCTAATCTTACTGCATTGTGGTCAGAAAAGATGCTTGGAATGATTTCAATTTTTTTGAATTTACCAAGGCTAGATTTATGGCCCAGGATGTGATCTATCCTGGAGAAGGTTCCATGTGCACTTGAGAAAAAGGTGAAATTCATTGTTTGGGGATGAAATGTTCTATAGATATCAATTAGGTCTAACTGGTCTATTGTATCATTTAAAGTTTGTGTTTCCTTGTTAATTTTCTGTTTAGTTGATCTATCCATAGGTGTGAGTGGGGTATTAAAGTCTCCCACTATTATTGTTATTGTTAATTTCCCCTTTCATACTTGTGAGCATTTGTCTTACATATTGCAGTGCTCCTATGTTGGGTGCATATATATTTATAATTGTTATATCTTCCTCTTGGATTTATCCTTTGATCATTATGTAGTGTCCTTCTTTGTCTCTTTTCACAGTCTTTGTTTTAAAGTCTATTTTATCTGATATGAGTATTGCTACTCCTGCTTTCTTTTCATCTCTATTTTCATGGAATATCTTTTTCCAGCCCTTCACTTTCAGTCTGTATGTGTCCCTTGTTTTGAGGTGGGTCTCTTGTAGACAACATATATAGGGGTCTTGTTTTTGTGTCCATTCAGCCAGTCTTTGTCTTTTGGTTGGGGCATTCAACCCATTTATGTTTAAGGTAATTATTGAGAAGTATGATCCCGTTGCCATTTACTTTATTATTTTGGGTTCGAGTTTATACACCCTTTTTGTGTTTCCTGTCTAGAAAAGATCCTTTAGCATTTGTTGGAGAGCTGGTTTGGTGGTGCTGAATTCTCTCAGCTTTTGCTTGTCTGTAAAGCTTTTGATTTCTTCTTCATATTTGAATGAGATCCTTGCTGGGTACAGTAATCTGGGCTGTGGGTTACTTTCTTTCATCACTTTAAGTATGTCCTGCCATTCCCTCCTGGCCTGAAGAGTTTCTGTTGAAAGACCAGCTGTTATCCTTATGGGAATCCCCTTGTGTGTTATTTGTTGTTTTTCCCTTGATGCTTTTAATATTTGTTCTTTGTGTTTGATCTTTGTTAATTTGATTAATATGTGTCTTGGGGTGTTTTCCCTTGGGTTTATCTTATTTGGGACTCTCTGGGTTTCTTGGACTTGGGTGATTATTTCCTTCCCCATTTTAGGGAAGTTTCCAACTATTATCTTCTCAAGTATTTTCTCATGGTCTTTCTTTTTGTCTTCTTCTGGGACTCTTATGATTCAAATGTTGGGGCATTTAATATTGTCCCAGAGGTTTCTGAGATTGTCCTCATTTCTTTTAATTTGTTTTTCTTTTTTCCTCTCTGTTTCATTTATTTCTACCATTCTATCTTCTACCTCACTAATCCTATCTTCTGCCTCCATTATTCTAGCATTTGTTGCCTCCAGAGTGTTTTTTATCACATTTATTGCATTACTCATTATATATTGACTCTTTTATTTCTCCTAGGTCCTTGTTAAACTTTTCTTGCATCTTCTCAATCCTTGTCTCCAGGCCATTTACCTGTGATTCCATTTTTATTTCAAGATTTTGGATCATTTTCACTATCATTATTTGGAATTCTTTATCAGGTAGATTCCCTATCTCTTCCTCTTTTGTTTGGTTTTGTGGGCATTTATCCTGTTTCTTTACCTGCTGGATATTCCTCTGTCTCTTCACCTTGTTTATATTGCTGTGTTTGGGGTGGCCTTTCTGTATTCTGGCAGTTTGTGGAGTTCTCTTTATTGTGGAGTTTCCTCGCTGTGAGTGGGGTTGTACGGGTGGCTTGTCAAGGTTTCCTGGTTAGGGAAGTTTGTGTCAGTGTTCTGGTGGGTGGATCTGGATTTCTTCTCTCCAGAGTGCAATGAAGTGTCCAGTAATGAGTTATGAGATGTCAGTGGGTTTGGAGTGACTTTGGTCAGCCTGTATGTTGAAGCTCAGGGCTGTATTCCTGTGTTGCTAGAGAATTTTCATGGTATGTCTTGCTCTAGAACTTGTTGGCCCTTGGGTGGTGCTTGGTTTCAGTGTAGGTATGGAGGCATTTGATGAGCTCCTGTAGATTAATGTTTCCTGGAGTCAGGAGTTCTCTGGTGTTCTCAGGATTTGGACTTAAGCCTCTTGCTTCTGGTTTTCAGTTTTATTTTTACAGTAGCCTCAAGAGTTCTCCATCTATACAGCACCACTGATAAAACATCTAGGTTAAAGATGAAAAGTTTCTCCACCGTAAGGGACACCCAGAGAGGTTCACAGAGTTACATGGAGAAGAGAGGAGGGAGGAGGGAGATAGAGGTGGCCAGGATGAGATGAGGTGGACTCAAAAGAGGATAGAGCAAGCTAGCCAGTAATCACTTCCTTATGTGTGCTCCACAGTCTGGACTGCTCAGAGATGTTCATGGAGTTATACAGAGAAGAGAAGAGGGAGGAAGAAGACAGAGGTGGCCAGGAGGATAAAAGGGGGAATCAAAAGGAGAGAGACAGATCCAGCCAGTAATCAGTTCCCTAAGTGTTCTCCATCATCCGGAACACAAAAAGAAATTCACAGAGTTGGGTAGACAAGAGAAGGGTGAGGAGGAGATAGAAGCGACCTGGTCAAGAAAAAGGAGAGTCCAAAGGGGGAGAGAGCAGTCAAGCCAGTAATCTCACTCCCAAGTAAAAATGGGTACTGAAGATTGGGTTCTTAAAGGTACATAATTGATAACAAATACCAAAAAGCAAAGATTAAAAGTCTAGAGTAGAAGTTGGATTTTCAAAAATACAATATTAACTAAAAAAAAAAAAAAAAGAAACAAAGTCACTAATATTATTATATATATACATATATATATATGAAGTTTGCTTTAAAAAATAGGGTCTCTCTTTTTTTTTTGCAAAAGTAATAGTAGGTTATAAAAATGAAAATTAATAGAGGACTTAAAAAGTAAAAAAAAAAAAAAATTAAAGAATGATAGTAAAAATATATCTAGGACTTTCTCTGGTGTTGTTGTGGGCAGTGTGGGGTCAGTTGATTTCAGATAGTTCCTTGATCCAGCTTATATTTCTCAAGATCTATAGGCCCCTTCCTATGTTGTCAGTACTAACTACAGGGTTTTAATCTATTGTACCTGTCACTTCCAAGGAGGTTCCCTCCGGTTTAGCTTCTTCTGTTTGCTGGTCCCTTCAGTGTCTAATTTCCGCACTGACACAAGGGGGCGGTGGTAGACACTTTGTTAGGCTCACTTGTTCAGTTGTGCTGTGGGGAGGGAGGGACACTGCAAACAAATAACACTGGCATGTGTTCGCAGTGTCTCGGCCACACTGGGTTTGCCCCCACTCACGGCATGTGTGCTTTCCCTGTCTACACTGCTTAGGCTGTAGGTTGCTCTGCCGGGAACTGTCTGAAGCCGGCCCTGGGTTGTATGCACTTCCCCGGTCTAACCTGCTCAGGTTCAGGTGCTCAGGTAGTCCTCAGAGGCACAGACTCGGTTGGGCCTGCATTTTATGCCCTTCCCAGATCTGAGCAGCTCAGGTGATCAGGTGTTTGGCGAGCACGGTCGCTGCGACTTACCGCCTCCCCCGTCCTTGCCACTCAGTTTTCTGGGTGTACAACCAGTGCACCTTCTCAGGCAGATGTTGACCGTCCAGAATCCCAAGAAGTCTTGGTTAGCAACGAAGCCTGCTTGCAGTTTGGTAGATAATGTCTCTCTTGGGCTGCGATTATAATCCCATAGTCTGGTTTGCTAGCCCAAGTTAGTTCCCTCCGATTGCCCTCAGGGCATTCAGGCCTGGTCCTTACTCTAAGCAATGCAGCCCACACCTCCCTGCCCAGCCCCCGCTTGCTAGTGGCAGATGCAGGAGTCTGCACTGCTTCTCCACTGGGGGAGTTACCGCTGGGCACGTAATCTGTGGGTTTTAATTATTTATTTATTTTTCCTCCCTATTATGTTGTCCTCTGTGGTTCCAAGGCTCACCACAGACTCTGCAGTGAGAGTGGTTCCTGGTGTTTGGAAACCGCTCTTTTTTAAGACTCCCTTCCTGGGACGGAGCTCCGTCCCTACATCTTTTGTCTCTCTTTTTGTCTTTTATATTTTTCCCTACCTCCTTTCGAAGAGAATGGACTGCTTTTTTGGGTGCCTGATGTCCTTTGCCGGCATTCAGAAGTTGTTTTGTGGAATTTACTCAGCGTTCAAATGTTCTTTTGATGAATTTGTAGGGGAGAAAGTGGTCTCCCTGTCCTATTCCTCCACCATCTTAGGACTGCCTCCGAGAGCCATTATTGAAGCTTATCCTTTTACAACTACACAAGAAGTTGTAGAAGAACTCAACACAGGCCATTCTATGATCATTCAGCATTTGAAGCAAACTGGAAAGGTGAAGGAACTCAATAAGTGGGTGTCCCATGAGCTGACTGAAAATCGAAAAACTTCTCCTTTTAAAATGTCATTAACAACAATGAATCATTTCTGAATCAGGTTGTGACATATGATGAAAAGTGAATTTTGTATGATAACCAGCGACAACCAGTTCAGTGGCTGGACAGAGAAGAAGCTCCAAAGTACTTCTCAAAGCCAAACTGCACCAAAAAAGGATCATGGTCACTGTTTGGTGGTCTGCTGCTCATCTAATTCACTACAGCTTTCTGAATCCCAGTGAAACCATGGCAGCTGAGAAGTATGCTCAGCAGATCGCTGAGATGCACCAAAAACTGTGGTGTCTGCAGCCAGCATAGATCAACAAAAAGGGTCCAGTTCTTCTCCATGACAATGCCCGACTGCAGTCACATAACCAATGCTGCAAAAATTGAATGAATTGGGTTATGAAGTGTTGCCTTATCTGCCATACTCACTTGACCTCTCACAAACTAACAAACTGACTTCAAGTATCTCGACAACGTTTTGTGGGGTAAACACTTCCACAGCAAACAGGAGGTAGAAAATGCTTTCCAAGAGTCCGTGGAATCCTGGAGGCAGAGATTTTTATGCTACAGGTATAAACAAGGTTATTTCTCATCGGCAAAAATGTGTTGATTGTACTGACTCCTATTTTGATTAATAAAAAATGTGTTTGAGCCTAGTTATAATAATTTAAAATTCACGGTCCTAAACCACAATTACTTTGGTACTAACCTAATAGAAGTTACTCTTGGAAGGGTACCCTGTTAATACTTCTACATAAACATCTGTGATTTATAGAATTTAGAGATCTATAAAGATCTATAAGACCTATAGAATATAAATTAGATATTTATAGATTTTTATAGATCATAGATCTATTAGATTTTGAATCTGTATGTTTATAGATCTAATTTATATTTTATAGATCTATTAGATTTCAAATAGAAATATTAGATTGCTATTCTATAGATCTAATTTATATGCTATAATTTATAGTTATATTCTATATTCTAGAAATATAGGTTCTATACAGAAGATTTATAGAATTTCAGTTAATAAATAGTTCCTCTGTAAGAAATGAACCTGTAACATGTCCAGGTATCAAGAGTGAAACATGCTTGGATGTCTCCTCTAGTCTCTACAGTGTGGGTTCCATTTTCCCCAACTGTCTTCTAAAGGCATTGATATTTTAAAGTCAATCATTTATATCAAGTAGTGTTCAGTCTCATGTATGCATGAAAAGTGAAATTATTTTTCACAAGCTACAAGGGACATGTAATCAAGTTGATCCCAAGAGAAGCTTCTCGCCCCTCTAGAGAAACATATAGCCAAAACTAAATACTACTTTGCCATTTTATATACAGGAATTGAGCACCCACGGAGTTTGGTATCTGCAGAGGCCTGGAACCAGTCCTCCAAGGATACTGCAGGGTGTCTATATCTAAAACCCCAGCTGAATCTCATGTCTTAAGTATGAAAAATGAGTCTTCACATGTAAAATGTCATTTTTAATTTCATTATGTTTATCTTAATGCTTAGATATTGACAAGATTTTAGACACCAGTATAATCAATCCTCAGGAATATAGCTGCTTTTTCTTTTTTCCTTTTACTAATTGAAAAAATACAGTGGGAAGATACTTTTAGACAAATGAAACAGTCTCCAAATAAAACTGACTTTTTGCCAAAGATTTATTTGAATGTGAGTTATGACAATCCATTAGATTTTCTCACTTTAAAAATGGTAGATTTGAAAGTATACTTTGACATAGTACATTGTATACAAAAGATATCTAAAAAGCATTAAAAGAACCTAAGAGAGTAAGCAGTTTTCATTAAATTGTCAAGAAAGATTTCTAAACAATAAAACAAAGTCATATCTTAAAAATACCTTTAAAAAGTATCAACTTAGATCTGTATTTTGTGACAGGAGACATGAAGATTAAATGGCATCAAAAAGACATTATAATGCCATTGAAGATATTTCATTTGGTTTGATTAAAAAAGTATAAATTCCTAGAACAAACTGTCTTAATTACAAGTAATAATTTCAACAAAATCTCCACTCCTATGCATGCATGTGGCTCTACATTTCAATTTTTAATATATGTCTCTAAATCTGTAATAAAAATCTTTACATACCTTTGAAAAATAATAAGGCAAAAATAAATCCATAAATGAAAGTTAGTAGGTCATTTGTACAGTCTCTAGCCATGGGAAAACAGTAAGGCTTTTCATCTAAAAATTAAGCTATAAAACCTTGCCTTTTATATTTTTCCTGGGCATTTAGGGCTATCAGCTTTAACTGAGGTGAGCCCATCTTCAATGTTTCCAAATCTGACTCAGCAAGTTCTTCTGTGATCTTCCTGAATAGTTTTTGCCTTTTACTTTTTTTCCTTTTTATTATTTATTTTTGGGCTGTGCCATGCTACATGTGAACCCCCACTCTCTGCAGTGGAAACAGAGTCTTAACCACCAGACAGCCAGGGAAGTCCATTTCCTTTCTTTTAGAACTCTTTTCTTATGCGATATATATATATATACACACATACATACCAGAGATCAAATTGCCAACATATGTTGAATCATAGAAAAAGCAAGAGAATTCCAGAAAAACATCTTCTTCTTCTTCACTGACTGTGTTAAAGCCTTTGACTGTGTGGATCACAAAAAAGAGTAGAAAATTATTTACAGAAAAAGTATATATATAAGGCCTCCCTGATAGCACAGTTGGTAAAGAATCTGCCTACAATTCTGGAGACCCCATTTCAATTCCTGGATTGGGACGATCTGCTGGAGAAGGGATAGTCTACCCACTGCAGTATTCTTGGGCTTCCCTTCCACCCCTGAGTTGGGAAGATCTCCTGGAGAAGGGAAAGGCTACCCGCTCCAGTATTCTGGCCTGGAGAATTCCATGGACTGTAAATATGAAATGTTACTCAGCCTTTAAAAAGAAATAATGCCTTTTGCAGCTACATGGATGAACCTAGAGATTTTCATACTAAGTGAAGTAAGACAGAAAGAAAAAGACAAATACTGTAGAATATCACTTACATTTGGAATCTAAAATATGACAGAAATGAACATATCTATGAAACAGAAACAGAATCACAGACTCGTGGTTGCCAATGTAGGGGGAGGGGAATGGGAGACGGATGGAATGGGAGGTTGGAGTTAGCAGATATAAGCTATTATAAATGGAATGGATAAACAACAAAGTTCTATGGTATAGCACAGAGAACTGTATTCAGTATACTATGATAAACCATAAAAGAATATAAAAAAGTATATATATGTGTGTGTGTGTATATGTGTAACTGAACCACTTTGCTGCCAGCACATTTGGAAAACTCAGCAGTGGCTACAGGACTGTAAAAGGTCAGTTTTCATTCCAATCCCAATGAAAGGCAATGCCAAAGAATCCTCAAGCTATTGCACAATTGCACTCATTTCACACGCTAGCAAGGTAAGGCTCAAAATTCTCCAAGATAGGCTTCAGTAGTACGTGAACTAAGAACTTCCAAATGTTCAAGATAGATTTAGAAAAGACAGAGGAACCACAGATCAAATTGCCAACATCCGTTGAATCATAGAAAAAGCAAGAGCATTTCAGAAAAACATCTTCTTATGCTCCATTGCCTATGCTAAAGCCTTTGACTCTGTGGATCACAACAAGAGTAGAAAATTCTTAAAGAGATGGGAATACCAGACCACCTTACCTACCTCTTGAGAAGTCTGTATGCAGGCCAAGAAGCAGTTAGTACTATAAATGGAACAACGGACTGGTTCAAAATTGGGAAAGGAGTACGTCAAGGCTGAATATTGTCACCCTGCTTATTTAATTTATATGCAGAGTACATCATGAGAGATGCTGGGCTGGATGAAACACCACCTGGAATCAAGTTGCAGGGAGAAACATTAATAACCTCAGATATGTAAATGACACCACCCTTATGGCAGAAAGGAAGAGGAACTGCAGAGCCTCTTAATGAAAGTGAAAGGGGAGAGTGAAAAGGCTGGCTTAAAACTCATTATAAAAACTAAGATCATGGCATCTGGTCCTATCACTTAATGGCAAATAGATGGTGAAACAATGAAAACAGTGAGAGACTTTATTTTCTTGGGCTCCAAAATTACTGCAGATGGTGACTGCAGCCATGAAATTAAGACATTTGCTCCTTGAAAGAAAAGCTATGACAAACTTAGGCAGCGTATTGAAAAGAAGAGACATTACTTTGCCAACAAAGGTGCGTTTAATCAAAGGTATGGTTTTTCCATAAGAACTTCCCTGGTGGCTAAGATGGTAAAGCATCTGTCTACAATGTGGGAGACCCGGGTTCGATCCCTGGATCAGGAAGGTCCCCTGGAGAAGGAAATGGCAATCCATCCACTCCAGTACTATTGCCTGGAAAAATCTCATGGACAGAGGAGCCTGGTAGGCTACAGTCCATGGGGTTGCAAAGAGTCGGACACGACTGAGCGACTTCACTTTCACTCACTCACTTATGGTTTTTCCAATAGTCACGTATGGATGTGAGAGTTGGACCCTGAAGAAGGGTTGATGTGCAGAAGAATTGATGCTTTTGAACTGTGGTGTTGTAGAAGACTCTTGAGAGTCCCTTGGACCTCAAGGAGGTCAAATCAGTCAATCCTAAAGGAAACCAATCCTGAATATTCATTGGAGGGACTGATGCTGAAGCTGAAGCTCCACTACTTTGGACACCTGATATGAAAGGATCCACTGGAAAGGACCCTGATGCTGGGAAAGATTGAAGACAGGAGGAAAAGGGGATGACAAAGGATGAGATGGTTGGATGGCATCACTGACTTAGTGGACATGAGTTTGAGCAAGCTCTGGGGAGATGATAGAGAAGCTTAGCGTATTGCTGTCCATGAGGTCGCAAAGAGTTGGACACAACTGAGCAACAGAACAACAGTAATTAATACAACCATACTTCAATAAAAGAAGGGAAAAAATTTTCTGCTTGTTTTATTTAATATTATTAACAGTGACTTTTTCATTGACAATTCTCATTCAACAATTATCATCTTCACCCTCTTTCAGTCTCTCAAAAAAATATATTTTGCTTTCACTAGTAATTCAGTGTTAGAATATACAATTCTTATCTAATGCTTCTCTAGAAGAAGTGCCCCAGCACACAGCCCAAGAACACAGTATCAGTTAGCAAAGACTATCTTCAGAGTTTGACTCTGTTTACTTTAACAATCACCTTTAAGTAAAAAGCTAAAAAAATTTTTTTGAAAAAATGTTTTAATTACCTCAAATTCATGGTGTTATCACGATAATGTGGCTAAATAACATTGATGTAAAGGTTCCCTAACTTCAGAAGAATTCAAGATTTCTCAAATCAGTTATAAATACTACTTGGTATAAAGGAGGTAAAATGTGTGAATCGCTCAGTTGTGTCCCATGGACTTTGGGATACCATGGACTATAGCCTGCCAGGCTCCTCTGTCCATGGGATTCTCCAGGAAAGAATTCCAGAGTAGATTGCCATTCCCTTCTCCAGGGGATCTTCCTCACCCAAGGATTGAACCCAAGTCTTCTGCATTGCAAGCAGATTCTTTACCATCTGAGCTATCAGGGAAGATATAAAAGAGGTAACACATCCACGTTTTGAAAATATGAAAGCAAAGGAATGAAAATGATATGCACAGTCATAGTGAGAAGGTTGGAAATAAAGCCCACATCTTTCAATTTTCTATGAGGATATTCTTTTAAAACAGTTCAAAGCTAATAGTATTATATGCAGTACACTTTGACCTCCAACTGCAGTAGCATTCATGATTATTAACCTCCTCACAAGTTCCAAAAGAACTACATCTCCACCAATTTGGTGAAAAAAAAATAATACCACTTGTCTTTCATTTCTTATTCCAATCACATACTCACATTTTCCTCATTAAGGGATGTCTTTATAACCCTTTGCTATGATTAGTTCAAGAATTCCAGCTTAGTCGTTTCAAGAGTTCAATTTTGATTATTAAGAAGTAGCCAGAATTAATTTGTATGTTTCAGAGGTCCCTTTTTCCTGCCAGTACTGCTGCTTTCCACACCCTAAATCAGGGGTCCTCAACCTTTGGGATCTAATGCCTGATAATCTGAGGTGAAGCTGATGTAATAATAAAAGAAATAAAGTGCACAATAAATGTAATGCACTTAAATCATCTACCCCACCTCCATCCATGGAAAAACTGTCTTTCACAAAACTCATCCCTGGTGCTAAGAAAGTGGAGGACCACTCTCCTACAGTATCCCTGTGAAACCGTGGGACTTCAGACTTCAGGCAAGAAGCCTGCTACTATCAAGTATCTCCACTCTTCTTGATGGTTTGGTTTTGCTGATTGTGGCTTCAGGGAGACAGTGAGAAATAATCCTCTGTTTAAGAAGCAAGTCTCATTCTCTTGCAATTGGTCGACTTTATACAATATCTCACCCAATGTCAATGAAACTTAAAGAAAAAATAAGCTATCAGAAGTTTTGTTTCTCTCTAGTTTTGCTTCCGTATAGCCAGGAGCAGCACACTGCCACCTACGAACCGCCTTCTTAAAATGATCTTTCAACAACTGGCCACAAAAGAGCAGGTTGTCCCTTTTTTCAGTTTATATGCTGAACTACTTCTATGCCCCTGTATTAATCACACTTCAAGATCATTAACTAAAGACTATTCCTTTTATTCTTGTTGCAAAAGGGACTGTAACTTGTAATATTAAATGTGTGCATGTTCTCAGTCACTAAGTTGTGTCTGACTCTTTGTGACCCCATGGACTGTAGCCCACCAGGCTCCTCTGTCCAAGGGATTTCCCAGGCAAGAATACTGGAGTGGGTTGCCATTTCCTTCTTCAGGGGAACTTCCTGACCCAGGGACTGAACTCACATCTCCTACATTGGCAAGTGAATTCTTTACCACTCAGCCACCTGAGAAGCCCCCACATGCTAATTATCCACTCTATAACAATAACACATGACTCAGCCAAATTGGAGACACAGAAAATAGTCCAAGTTGAAAAAATGAAGTCCTATTTTTACATCTTCTTGATGACACACTGAAAAAAAATGATAAAGATGTTTTTATATATAAATATTACTATTTGCTGAAAATATTACACTCATGAGTTTTTCTCTTGGAATCCAAAGCATTTTACAGTGGAAAAGTCTCTGGGTGAAAAGGCAAGAATCATGGCCAGTGCTCTCTGGTTTTCTACTGATTAACTGTGTCATCTTAACCTAGTCATGAGGCTTCCTGAACTTTCTCTCTAAAATTAAGGCATTAAAATTTATGTAAACGTAAAATTCCCCAATTACTGAATTTCCATGTAAGAGAACAAAAGTTTAGCAAATATTCAGGTCAAGAAATCCTTGTCTATCATTCCTTAAAAAAACATTTTCACATATAACTAGCATTTCATTTCCATAAATATACACTGGGCACCTGTGTTCAAGGAATTGTCAAGTCTAAGTATTGTTGGAGATGTAAAAGGAAAAATCTTCAAGTTTTGATGCAGCAATGGAAATTAGAAACTTGTATGCTGATTTCTGAATTTGTGATATGGAATTTAAGGCCACAAGCAAACCATGCCACAAGAACCTGCTACTTTGACTTTTATTCTTGTGACCTTTTTAGTAATACACATCATTGAATAAAGCATCCCATAGCCCTTGCCTCTGAAAATCTATACCATCTATGAGAGAGTAGAGTGAGAGAGTAGAGTAGAGTTGGTATGACATGTACAGTTAATATGGCATGTGTAAAAAGTTTTTAAATACATATATTTTATTGAAATATAGTTGACTTACAAGGTTTCAGGTGCACAGCAAGATGATTCAGTTATACAAATATGACATGTACAAAAATTTCTTTAGTTAAAAACATTCTGCAAGATTCCCCATTCATTAATTTATGTCAGCATTTATGCAAAGCACTATTTTAGTGACTGTGAGAGACCAAAAGTAAGTCAATTTTGGTTGTTCACCTCCAGGAACTCAATCTAAGAATATAAAAAGGCATGAAGATAAGTAACTCTAAGTAAGGGCTAAGGTGATTGTTATACTCATATAATAGAAAATAAGTTCAAGGAACTGAGATGTTTTCCTGATGTGAAGCTAGTTGGATTCTGTTTGAAAAAGGAGAAAGATTAACAGAAATAGATATGAGGGTGAAAAAGCCTGTTACATTAAAATGAAATTAATATAGGACAGTGCAGAGAAAGAAGATGGGAAAAGAGAAGAGTGTCCACATTGTTCAGGAGATCCATCTTAGTATAAAGGCATATAGCAGACACTTTCTGGGCATATCTGTCTACAATGGTAAATGAAGTGTGGATTTCAGATGCACAAGTTGTGATGAGGGATGCGAGTCATTATGCTGTTACCAAATGTATGTGTAGACAGTGAATGTCAGAAATGAGGACCTTAAAAAGAGTAATTGCAGGGCTTCCCTGGTGGCTCAGTTGTTAAAAAAAAAAAACAAAAAAGATCCAACCGCCAATTCAAGAGACATGGGTTCAATCCTTGATCTAGGAAGATCTCACATCCTGTAGTACAACTAAGCCAGAGAGCCCTTAAGCCTGTGCTTTAGAGCCCAGGAGCCTCAATTACTCAACCCACATGCTGCAATCACTGAAGCCCATGTGCCCTAGGGCCCATGTACTGCAATAAGAGAAGCCACTGCAGTGAGAAGCCCAAGGACCACAATAAGAGAAGAGCCTCCACTCTCCACAGCTAGATAAAAGCTCGCACAACAAGGAAGACCCAGCACAGCTATAAATAAATAAATAAAATTATAAAGAGTAAGTACCATGAGAAGATCCAACAATATTCATTCAGAAAAGTAAATTATAGAACATACTGAGTACTTTGATTACTCTACCAAAAAAGAACTCATAACTCTTTTCAATGGGTGCCATTCTCTGCATATTACAGATGAGAAAATAAGTCCAGAGAGCTTAAATGACTTTGCCCAAGATCAGAGAGTTTATAAATGATGATACCAAGATTAAAGTTCAGATTAATCTGATTCCAGAGTCAATGTTCTTTCCATTTTCCTGCTCTCTCTGAATACATTTATAAATCAAAACAATGAATAAATGGCAAATACAAGAAATGTAGAAGAAAGGTAATAGACAAGAAGCAGACACACACATACATATACACACAATATCCTTATAATTATAGTTATCCAGTGGCTCAAAATTCAGAAAACTAACATCATAGCATCTGGTCCCATCACTTAATGGAAAATAGATAAGGAAACAGTGGCTGACGTTATTTTTCTGGGCTCCAAAATCACTGCAGATGGTGATTGCAGCCATGAAATTAAAAGACACTTACTCCTTGGAAGGAAAGTTATGACCAACCTAGATAGCATATTCAAAAGCAGAGACATTACTTTGTCAACAAAGGTCTGTCCAGTCAAGGCTATGGTTTTTCCAGTAGTCATGTATGGATGTGAGAGTTGGACTATAAAGAAAGCTGAGCACCAAAGAATTGATGCTTTTGAAGTGTGGTGTTGGAGAAGACTCTTGAGAGTCCCTTGGACTGCAAGGAGATCCAACCAGTCCATTCTAAAGGAGATCAGTCCTGAATATTCATTGGAAGGACTGATGTTGAAGCTGAAACTCCAATACTTTGGCCACCTGATGTGAAGAGCTGACTCATTTGAAAAGACCCTCATGCTGGGAAAGACTGAGGGCAAGAGGAGAAGGGGATGACAGAGGATGAGATGGTTGGATGGCATCACCGACTCAATGGACATGGGTTTGGGTGGACTCGGGGAGTTGGTGATGGACAGGGAGACCTGGCGTGCTGTGGTTCATAGGGTTGCAAAGAGTCGGACACAACTGAGTGACTGAACTGAACCGAAGTGAGAAATAAAGGTAGAAAAGAAAAGACAAAATTGCACAAATCAAAAAATAGTTGTGTGCTCAGTTGTGTCCGACCCTTTGCAACCCCATGAACTGCAGCATGCCAGGCCTCCCTGTCCATCGCCAACTCCCAGAGTGCACCCAAACCCATGCCCATTGTGTCAGTGAAGCCATCCAACCATCTCATCCTCTGTCGTCCCCTTCTCCTGCCCTCAATCTTTCCCAGCATCAGGGTCTTTTCAAATGAGTCAGCTCTTCACATCAGGTGGCCAAAGTATTGGAGTTTCAGCATCAACATCAGTCCTTCCAATGAACACCCAGGACTGATCTCCCTTAGGATGAACTGACTGGATCTCCTTGAAGTCCAAGGGACTCTTGAGTCTTCTCCAACACCACAGTTCAAAAGCATCAATTCTTCAGCACTCAGCTTTCTTTATAGTCCAACTCTCACATCCATACATGACCACTGGAAAAATCAATCATTAGGAAAACAATTTTTAAGACTCTTAAAATAATGTGTGTGCTAAGTTGCTTCAATTGCATCCTACTCTTTGCAACCTTAGGAACTGTATTCCACCAGGCCCCTCTGTCTGTGGGATTCTCTCCATGCCCTTCTCCAGGGGATCTTTCTGACCCAGGGATTGAACTCGAGCCATTTACGTCTCCTACAATAGCAGGTGAGTTCTTTACCTCTAGTGCTACCTAGGAAGTCCCTTAAAAGAATAGGAAATGCTAAAAAATAAGGCTATCAGTTTTATTCCATAAGCCATTGAACCAAGATAGGACTACTGTCCCATCATTAACTAAACTGAAAAATCTAACTACAATTGATGTGAGGGTGGCAGAATAAAAGAAATATGCCAAAATGCTAACATTTTTTAAAACTATCAGTAAATGAATTTTCTCCTTTTCTTTTTAATTATATTTGTAAAAGTCATAGTCACCTCATAGTTCATTTTAAATTATTACAAAGTGACACATTATGATTTGATAGAGTTGTAAATTTAATGTACATGCATTTACTTCAAATCAAATGGGTTTATCATTAAGAATTAAATTTACTTGAAAGATAAACCACAAAAATTCCAGCAATTTCAAAATGCTCCACATTACCACATATTTTGAATCATTTTAGGAAAAATAAAATATATGGTATCATTTAGGATATAGTAATTTGATTACTATTTTGTTCACCCAATGTTATTAATTTAAGTCAAACTATGGCATTTATAAGACTAAGCTGTTATTTCTTGGTTAGTAATAGTAGATATCAAGTTGTCTTCAATATGTTATAATATTATGAAACTTAAAAGAGCTTTGTACCACTTATTCCTTTAAATGACCATTAATGACACTTTATGTTCAATCAACAGAAAATTTTACAGTCATGTTATAAACTACCTCTGGACAAGAATTAGTTCTGCTGAATTAAATTTTTTTAATTGTTAAAGACAGGTAAGCAATCAATGTTTCTAGCACTATTTCAAAATAAGCTATTCTTAATTTACAGTGAAAATATGATTTTATAAAATGCACTAGCCCAGAATATTGTCTTATGTAAAGGAACACTTTCACATATAGACATCAATTTTCCTGGATGCTTAGCTTCCTTTTCCCATTCTTCTGGTAAGAACAACCAAATTCTCATTGTGGAGAACCATCCTGCTTGTTCTGTGATTCTGATAGTGCTGTCAATCACAGAGAAGCTCCCCCTGGGCACATGTCCATTGATGATAGATTCGAGGATAGACCACTATCCGTAGCACTCACTGGTGGGCACAAGCAAAGACATGTACTCTAATCCAATTTATTATATGAATGTTGTTGTTGTTCAGTTGCTAACTCTTTTGACCCCATGGACTGCAGCATGCCAGGCTTCCCTGTCCTTCACTATCTTCTGGAGTTGGCTCAAATTCAAGTCCTTTGAGTCAGTGATGCTATCTGACCATCTCGTCTACTGTTGTCCCCTTTTCCTTTTGCCTTCATCTTTCCATCAGGGTCTTTTCCAACAAGTCAGCTCTTCACATCAAGTGGCCAAAGGGTTGGAGCTTGGTTGGAGCTTCAGCTTCAGCATCAGTCCTTCCAATGAATATTCAAGTTTAATTTCCTTTAGGATTGACTGATTTGATCGCCTTGTGGTCCAAGGGACTAAGTCTTCTCCAGCACCACAATTCAGAGGTATCAATTTTTTGGCACTCGGTATTCTTTATGGTCCATCTCTCACATCTGTACATGACTACTGGAAAAACCATAGCTTTGACTATATGGCCTTTGTCAGGCAAATGATGTCTCTGCTTTTTAATACAGTATCTAGGTTGAGTACCAGGAAATAAAATTTTCTTTTTACCTTGTGGATTCAACCAAGATCTAGACTTAAGACTGCTAATATTATTTCTGCACTTGTGGAAAAACTGCTTGAGAAAGAAACCAATACACATAGAAGCAAAATGGACATATGCAGAGAGAATGAGAGGGGAAAAAAGACAGTGTCTTCAAGGTGTAATGAAACCAATACCCTAGGCCAGATCCACCTTCCCTAGTTACATGACCCCAGACATTCCATTTACAATAAACCTAGTTTGAGATTGATTTATATCAGTTCAGTTCAGTTGCTCAGTCGTGTCTGACTCTTTGCGACCCCATAAATTGCAGCATACCAGGCCTCCCTGTCCATCGCCAACTCCCAGAGTTCACTTAAACTCACGTCCATTGAGTCAGTGATGCCATCCAGCTATCTCATCCTCTGTCGTCCCCTTCTCCTCCTGCCCCCAATCCCTCCCAGCATCAGAGTCTTTTCCAATGAGTCAACTCTTCGCATAAGGTGGCCAAAGTACTGGAGTTTCAGCTTTAGTATCATTCCTTCCAATGAACATCAGGGCTGATCTCCTTTAGAATGGACTGGTTGGATCTCCTTGCAGTCCAAGGGACTCTCAAGAGTCTTCTCCAACACCACAGTTCAAAAGCATCAATTCTTCAGCGCTCAGCCTTCTTCACAGTCCAACCCTCACATTCATACATGAGTACTGGAAAAACCATAGTCTTGACTAGACGAACCTTTGTCGGCAATGTAATGTCTCTGCTTTTCAATATGCTATCTAGGTTGGTCATAACTTTCCTTCCAAGGAGCAAACGTCTTTTAATTTCATGGCTACAGTCACCATCTGCTGTGATTTTGGAGCATCAGCTATCAAAAAGATTGGGGGTATATAAATTTTAATTTAACTTAAAAATCACTATTATCTCATTATTCAATGTTTGCCTATCAGAAATCCACTTCCATAAGAGGCTGTAAAATAAAGAGTTCCAGAAATGTTTTGTTAAACACTTTGATATTTTCTGTTCATATCAGCAACTAAAGGTTTTTATAATAACTTCTGTAAGAAAATGTCAAGTTGGCTTAACTCAGATTATCCGACAGCTATTGGCACTGAACACCACTTTTCTTCTTTTATTTCCCCAGGAAAACTAATAATACAGATATATTAGAAGAAGCACTGTATTAGTTTAAAATGCAGCATGGAGAAAGCAAAAAAGAAATCTTTTTTTTTTTTTAATGAAATTTTAAATGTGCTTTGAGATACTGTTTCAACTTAATGTTGTTGGAGACAACTTTACATAAGGATGTCAGCAAGAATATTTATAAATGTTACACTGTTAGCAAAAGGAAAAAACATTGATTGCGTGTGAGTGACTCAGACACTCTATGCTCCAGGAAATACATTTTGTTCATTGGTTTGCTCTCGCTCTGTATTTTTCAGTTATATGCTTCTTTTTTTCCTCCTAATAGGACAGTTAATAGCTATCAGCCTCGGGTTCACATCCTGTCAGCTCATTGTCCAAAGGAAAAAAGACAGTTTTTTCTGTTACTCCAATAACAAAGCAAAGAATACAGTCCCATTCTCAATCTAATCATTACAGACAGTGGATCCAACTCTACAACTAGTCCATCTGGTCATGTGATAGAGAAGGGATGCTGGGCTGTACTCTGAGATTAGCAATCACAGGAATTGAGTAAACTTTTCTAAAAGCCATAAAATTGAAATGGAAAAACAAGACATGCAGACAAACATTAGAGCTCCTACCGCATATGAATAAGATTCATTAAGTTTACTCTTTACTCCACAGAAACAAATAACTATGAGGAAGTGACAAATTGTTTAGAAGGTCTGTGTGGGTCTTCAGAACATACTGATATATGTATAAAATAATTTCTGCCATCAGACTAGGAAACCTGAAAATGGTAAGTGATACCATACTATAAACTGCTAGAGTCAGAGAAAAAAGTGATATACATTTATATAACACTAAAAGCACAGTCTTGACTTTTTCCAATAAAGTGAAATTCCAGAGAAGAAAAATGATTTTCAGATTAGCATATTGGTCAAAGATATTTTATAATCTATATCACTTATGACTTAACAATTTGTCCTATAAATACAACTAAATAGAGAGGGTTAAAGTTTGCAAACTTGAAAAAATGTTTCAGTGAAACTGGGCTATATTTGGCACATATTACACGATGGCATGAAAACAAAATACAATATAAATGTACAGTTCTACATTTCTTAAAATGAAAATATAAAGTAGAAAAACAAAGCTATACATAATTCAGGTACTCTAATGACTGGAAAAGAACAACTCCAGAAAGAAGTAAAGGTGTTAAGAATTTTATACTGCTAAGTGAAAAAAATAGTTAAAGTTTGAATTATGTATGCTATTTAATTTTAGACCTTATAAGTATGAAACTAAAAAGTTTTCTCTCTCATCTCTCACTCACAAAAACATACAGTCTAAGTTTTCTCATCTTACTTCTATTCTACCTCATCTAGGAAAGAGGAATAAAAAGCAATCAGTATTATGGGGACTTCCCTGGTGGTCCAGTGGTTAAGAATCTATGTTGCAATGCAGGAGACATGGGTTTGATATCCAGTCAGGGAACTAAGATCCCACATGCTGCAGAGTAGCTAAGCCCCCACACCCCAACTACTGAAGCCCACGTTCCCTGGAGCCCCCCAGTCACAACCACAAAAAAGATCCCACATGCCACAACGAAGACCCAATGCAGCTAAATAAACAATTTTTTTAAAAAAATCAATCAGTATTGAAGAGTTTGAGAAGGGTTGGTATTAATTCTTGTGCGAATGTTTGGTAGAATTCACCAGTAAAGTTGTCTCCTCCTAGACTTTTGTTTGTTGAAACATTTTTAATTACTGATTCAGTCTTCTTGCTAGTAATCAATCTGTTCAGATTTTCTATTTCATCATGGTTTGGTGGTGGTAGGTTATATGTTTTTAAGAATTTATACTAAATTGCTGAAAGAGCTCAAAGGTCATATGACACTGAAATCTAATGTAGAATGGCATTAGGTGGAAGTAGGGGCAAATGTCAGTTAAGACCTCCTAGAGGAAATGAAATTTAAGTTTAGATCAAAGTAGAGCCAATCCAGAGAAGGGGCAGCAGAATGAGGGTACTGTAGGCACAAAGACACTGTGAAAGAATATGATTTGATTTTAAAAAAAAAGAAAGAAAGAAAGAAAGACCATCAGAACTACTTTAAAGAAGAAAGATTAGGTTCAAGAGGAGTAATTGGTACATTATCACTGGAAGCACAAGAAAAAAATGGTGACTTAAGTCCCAGTAGTTGCGGCCAAAAGGAACATGAAGTGACTGGGGAGAACTTGATGGATCAGCTCGTCAGTGAGTTACAGAAATGAATGGCTCCCTGTGGAACTTAAAATGACAGTGTCCAATAATCAGTTGCTTAAAAGTCTCAATAGGGAAAAAGAATTTGAAGTATAGATTTGAGAATAATTAGGATGAGTATCAGAGAAGGCAATGGCACCCCACTCCAGTACTCTTGCCTGGAAAATCCCATAGATGGAGGAGCCTGATAGGCTGCAGTTCATGGGGTCACTAAGAGTCGGACACGACTGAGCAACTTCATATTCACTGTTCACTTTCATGCATTGGAGAAGGAAATGGCAACCCACTCCAGTGTTCTTGCCTGGAGAATCCCAGGGATGGGGGAGCCTGGTGGGCTGCCGTCTATGGGGTCACATACAGTCGGACACGACTGAAGCGACTTAGCAGCAGCAGCAGGATGAGTATGGATGATAATGGAAGCCATGAGAATGGATGGAATGGAAGAGAAAAGAGAGACTGAAAGGCACCCAACAGCAGACTCATCCAGAAGACTAGATTTGTTTCCTTTGACTTACAGTTTACTTTTTCCTTTGGTTTTCACTTATCGAAATTGAACGTCTTCAATCAGGTCATGTATTCTCTATCTGATTACAAATTATCTTATCATCACTATTTTACTAGTCCATTTCAGACATGTGTATTATTGGCTTGCATCTTGTTTGTTGTATGTACTGTGGTAAGATGTATACATCTTTAAATATGATCCTGCAAACATCAACATCTAAGAAAGAAAAAGAAAGAGAAATTTGAATAAAAATAGTAAAGGAACAGCCAGAAAAAGAGTAGGAGAAACAGAAATGTGCGGTTTCATGGCAGAGGTCAACCAACCTCAAACACCAATGAAGTTAGGCAAGAAGAGGACTGAAATATTGCCTAATGTTTTGTGACAAAGAGGTCATTGGTGACTCTGGAAAGAGCAGCTTCAATACAGTGTTAGGTGCAGAGTCATATTGCTGTGGGCTCATAAATAAATGATTTGGGGAAAGGGGAACAAAGAGCCAGCAGGAATAGATAGCTGTTTCAATAAGCTTGTCTGTAGAATGGAGAGACCAGGTTAGAAGGAAGAACTGGGTCATGAAGGATTCTTAAAATTACTATTACTACAGCATTTATAAATTTATACTATCATGGTCAGCCAGATGCCAGGTGACCACTATGGCATGTTTATCTGCCAGATACGGATTCAAAGACTTGCATCACTGATACAATGTGTTCTTTTGTTTAATGTCTTTAAAAGGATTGCATTACAGTTATACATTAAATTGAAATGATTCATTCTTCATAGAAAACCACAAAAGCAGTAGTATGAAATAAAATTGCAGTGTGGTGTAAAAATCTTTGTCCAAACTTTTTTTAAAAGCTTGTTTATAAGACATAAGATGAAAGGTGAAAATTAAGCATTGTATCACCTTTTAATTGGCATTATTTGTTTCTAATAGCATATAAAATATAGGCCATCTGATGATCAATGTGCTTTTAGATTTGAAATACTTTTTACTGTTACAGGTAATGCATGAATATGCTTTTCTTCAAAAACTGAATACAAATAACCATTCTCAGCCCCCTTCCCCAGTTCTAATAGTGGTTATCTTATTTAACTATTAATAATATTAATGGTTAATATTAATAACCCTTTCTTTTAGAATGCTTCTATGCTTTGAAACATAAATACAAGTACTAAAATAAAATATGTAGTTGGTTTGTTGTTTCTTCTTAAATGCTATCATTCTGTATTTTTACAGCTACTTTTTTAATAGTAGAAGGTACATCACCAGAGAGAGTTTAAATTTTTCAAAGCATAAGGAAAAAAAAGAAAAAAAAATTTTTTCAAAGCAATCTAACAATGCATATTAAAGTTTAAAAAGTCCATGTTACCCTATTATAAAAAGAACAGTTTGCCTCCTTGTATATAGGTGGGAGATTTTACATTAGGGTAGAAGGTGACTCAGTGGTAAAAAGAATCTGCCTGCCAATGCAGGAGACACAGGAGATGCAGGTTCGATCCCTGGGTCAGTCAGATCCCCTGGAGGAGGAAATAGCAACCCACTCCAGTATTTTTGCCTGTAAAATCTCATGGACAGAGAAGCCTGGTGGGCGACAGTCCATACGGTTGCAAAGAGTCAGATAGGACTCAGCAACTGAGCATGCACGCAGAAATAAATAGTAGCTGCGCAAGGCTATCTCTGTCTCCACACGACATTCTCCTCTGGTTCTTTCCTCTTGCATCTGTGTCTTCCTTAAGGACACATGTAATTAAACTTATGGCTCATAATTCAGAATAATCTCATTTCAAATTCTTTAAATTAATTACATCTACAAAGACCCTTTTTCCGGATAAGGTCATACTTGTGGTTTCTGAAAGTTGAGGTGTAGACAGATCTTTGGGGAGTGCATTCAACCCACTACACACTCATTGTTTCCTTTTGATAAGGACGTAGTTTCCTCTGTCTCTGTGTCTGAAGACCATATCACTGTAGATCTTAAAGGAAACATATAGGGAATCAAGATATCATAACATGTACCAAACGGTGCAGAATGGTTAAGGAAGTCTAGTATTTAAAACGCTCAATATCCAAAGCTAACAATTAGTGAAAAGAATGGGAGAAAAAGAGGAATTCTTTAATAGACAAACTCTGTAATCAATAAATCTTTCATTATAGAAAGAGTCTGTTTCGGTGATTAGAAAAGGAAGCCAATTAGGAGATTACAGAAGATATGATATGGGAAGGGCCACATCTATTTTAAAAATCTTTATATAATTTGCTTTTTTTTTTTTTTTTGGCATGGATAAATAAGATCAGCTGAATCTGATCTGAGAATAACTTGAAATTTTTTAAAATGCTACTGTCCTGTGAATTAAATTACCCTCTGTCTTCTCTATGTAATCCAGGGAGTCAAAGAAAAAACCGGTGCACTCTTACTGTGGGCAATGCTACTGATAACAGCAAGCTGTCTTGTGATGTTAGCCTATTACTTCATACATTTCATTTTCCTTGAGATATTACAAACTCCAGGAGGTAAGAACATGGAATGGAATACTTTTTATCTCTCATTAACATTGCTAAGCATATGCTCAAAAAACAAATATTTTCCTACTTGAAAAACAAGGAGACAAAAAGCTAACATGATAACATTGGTTCTGTAACATCAGGAAGAGGAAACCAAACCTCCTGATCCACAGAGCTGTTAATTCCAGAGAGACTCAGAACAGACTCTCATTCCCAAACCACAGTAGAACTGTGTACCAGAGACTGACCTAAATGCACAAGATAGCCGGACAGCAGGGACCAAGGAAGACAGCAGTTTCTAACAGTCTCTAAATCTGCATCAGCTTCTTAGCGGGCTCACTCCCACTGAGAGGCTCACAACTTTCTGCGTTTCATCTCTCTCTTAGGTCAAAATGATATAAGAATCCAACAAAATAATATGAGCAAAGGAAAGAGTAAAGGATGGGGTCTGGGTAGTGTGGACACTTATTTTGATACCAAACTCCAAGTAATCTACGCCAAACATTGCAACAAATAAGCAGAGATGATCTTAGAAGCCAATATGTAAGGAATGATTGACTATGATTAAGCAACAAGATTATTAGTGTTATTATAAGAATCAGTGGTGTCTCTAAAAGTTTCTATTGCCCAGTTTTGTTGTATTTTTCGTTTAAAAAGTAAAGCATATGGTTATTATAAGACACTCCTTGGCTAAATTCACTTATTAGAAGGGTAAGTAAAGAGAGGGGGAATCAACTTTAGAAGCTGAGAACTGTTTCAAAGGATTTATAGATCAAAACTGTGGCTCCAGGTGGTACAGCCAGCAGGTCAATAGCAAAATCCTTTCTGAAAGAGGCAGCAGGGAAGAGGAAAATTTATTTCAGATCTTTTTTGTAACATCTGCCTCTAGAAGGAAAACACCAAAAAGAGGAGAGAATTCAATATACCCCTTCACTCAATTTTTTGTTTTGAGGCTATGCTTACTAATCCCACAAGGTGTTTTATGTCACAGAGTGACATAGTAGGAAAAACAGCTTCATAAACCATCTGGCTAATTTCCCAAATAAACTACAGAAGTAAGAAGAAAACTTTTCTCCCTTAGCACCTTCCCGGTTTCACAGTACTTAGCTGAATATTCCCCAGAGGAATTCATGTATGTAAAAAGGGTAGGCACAGAACAATGAATGAAGTGTAATGAGCTCTATAATGTATTCGGCACATGCAACAGTGTGATAAAATCCCTGAAAAACAATGATCTAATTGGAATATCTATAGATAAAAGTAAGACTATTAAATAACTATATTGTGATATTAAGAAAAACTCTGGACCCTAATACAGCTTTTCAGGAGCAGATATAGAATATTGTGCTATGGCTATTTTGTTCAAGGAAGCACTTAAAGAAACCTCATTTATTATGATAGACATATCGTGTGCTCTGTCCTGACATGGTTGATGGAGTAAAGAGAAGAGAAAACAGATAAAGCATGTCTGTGGGTTTGGCCAGCAATAAAGGCAGGTTGGGGTGTAAGCTTTTGAATGCCAATCAGAAATAGGGGATGTTCCTGAGCCACAGATAGAACCTGCATCTCTCATGTCTCCTGCATTGGCAGGAGGATTCTTTACCATTAGTGTCACCTAAAGAGCCTAGATATTCACACACTTATCCCTTTATCGATAGGGATATCTATATAGATATCTATAGGGATATCTATCTCATTTAGTTCAGTTCAGTCGCTCAGTCGTGCCCGACTCTTTGCGACCCCATGAACTGCAGCACGCCAGGCCTCCCTGTCCATCACCATTTCCCGGAGTTTACTCAAACTCATGTCCATCGACTCAGTGATGCCATCCAACCATCTCATCCTCTGTCGTCCCCTTCTCCTCCTGCCCCCAATCCCTCCCAGCATCAGTGTCTTTTCCAATGAGTCAACTCTTTGCATGAGGTGACCAAAGTACTGGAGTTTCAGCTTCAACATCAGTCCTTCCAATGAACACTCAGGACTGATCTCCTTCAGAATGAACTGGTTGGATCTCTTTGCATTTCAAGGAACTCTCAAGAGTCTTCTCCAACACCACAGTTCAAAAGTATCAATTCTTTGGCTCTCAGCTTTCTTCACAGTCCAACCCTCACATCCATAATGACTACTGGAAAAACCATAGCCTTGACTAGAAGGAACTTTGTTGGCAAAGTAATGTCTCTGCTTTGTAATATGTTATCTAGGTTGGTCATAACTTTCCTTCCAAGGAGTAAGCGTCTTGTAATTTCATGGCTGCAGTCACCATCTATAGTGATTTTGGAGCCCCACAAAATAAAGTCTGACACTGTTTCCATTGTTTCCCCATCTATTTGCCATGAAGTGATGGGACCAGATGCCATGACCTTCATTTTCTGAATGTTGAGCTTTAAGCCAACTTTTTCACTCTCCTCTTTCACTTTCATCAAGAGGCTTTTTAGTTCTCCTTCACTTTCTGCCATAAGGGTGGTGTCATCTGCATATCTGAGGTTATTGATATTTCTCCCGGCAATCTTGATTCCAGCTTGTGCTTCTTCCAGCCCAGCGTTTCTCATGATGTACTCTGCATAGAAGTTAAATAAGCAGGGTAACAATAAACAGCCTTGACATACTCCTTTTCCTATTTGGAATCAGTCTGTTGTTCCATGTCCAGTTCTAACTGTTGCTTCCTGATCTGTATATAGGTTTCTCAAGAGGCAGGTCAGGTGGCCTGGTATGCTCATCTCTGTCAGAATTTTCCACAGTTCATTGTGATCCACACAGTCAAAGGCTTTGGCATAGTCAATAAAGCAGAAATAGATGTTTTTCCGGAACTTTCTTGCTTTTTCCATGATCCAGTGGATGTTGGCAATTTGATCTCTGGTTCCTCTGCCTTTTCTAAAACCAGCTTGAAAATCTGGAAGTTCACGGTTCACGTATTGCTGAAGCCTGGCTTGGAGAATTTTGAGCATTACTTTACTAGCGTGTGAGATGAGTGCAATTGTGTGGTAGTTGGAGCATTCTTTGGCATTGCCTTTCTTTGGGATTGGAATGAAAACTGACCTTTTCTAGTCCTGTGGCCACTGCTGAGTTTTCCAAATTTGCTGGCATATTGAGTGCAGCACTTTCATAGCATCATCTTTCAAGATTTGAAATAGCTCAACTGGAATTCCATCACCTCCATTAGCTTTGTTCGTAGTGATGCTTTCTAAGGCCCACTGGACTTCACATTCCAGGATGTCTGGCTCTAGGTAAGTGATCACACCGTTGTGATTATCTGGGTCGTGACGATCTTTTTTGTACAGTTCTTCTGTGTATTCTTGCCACCTGTTCTTAATATCTTCTGCTTCTGTTAGGTCCATACCATTTCTGTCCTTTATCGAGCCCATCTTTGCATGAAATGTTCCCTTGGTATCTCTAATTTTCTTGAAGAGATCTCTAGTCTTTCCTGTTCTGTTGTTTTCCTCTATTTCTTTGCATTGATGTCTGAGGAAGGCTTTCTTATCTCTCCTTTCTATTCTTTGGAACTCTGCGTTCAGATGCTTATATCTTCCCTTTTCTCCTTTGCTTTTCGCTTCTCTTCTTTTCACAGCTATTTGTAAGGCGTCTTCAGACAGCCATTTTGCTTTTTTGCATTTCTTTTCCGTGGGGATCGTCTTGATCCCTGTCTCCTGGACAATGTCACAAACATCCGTCCATAGTTCATCAAGCACTCTGTCTATCAGATTTAGTCCCTTAAATCTGTTTCTCACTTTCACTGTATAATCATAAGGGATTTGATTTAGGTCATACCTGAATGGTCTACTGGTTTTCCCTACTTTCTTCAATTTCAGTCTGAATTTGGCAATAAGAGTTCATGATCTGAGCCACAGTCAGCTCCTGGTCTTGTTTTTGCTGACTGTATAGAGCTTCTCCATCTTTGGCTGCAAAGAATATAATCAATCTGATTTCGGTGTTGACCATCTGGTGATGTCCATGTGTAGTCTTCTCTTGTGTTGTTGGAAGAGGATGTTTGCTATGACCAGTGCATTTTCTTGGCAAAACTCTATTAGCCTTTGCCCTACTTCATTCGGTATTCCAAGGCCAAATTTGCCTGTTACTCCAGGTGTTTCTTGACTTCCTACTTTTGCATTCCAGTCCCCTATAATGAAAAGGACATCTTTTTTGGGTGTTAGTTCTAACAGGTCTTGTAAGTCTTCATAGAACCATTCAACTTCAGCTTCTTCAGCATTACTGGTTGGGGCATAGGCTTGGATTACTGTGATATTGAATGGTTTGCCTTGGAAACGAACAGAGATCATTCTGTCGTTTTTGAGATTGATTCCAAGTACTGTATTTCGGACTTTTTTCTTGACCATGATGGCTACTCCATTTCTTCTAAGGGATTCCTGCCCACAGTAGTAGATATAAAGGTCATCTGAGTTAAATTCACCCATTCCAGTACATTTTAGTTCACTGATTCCTAGAATGTCAACGTTCACTCTTGCTATCTCTTGTTTGACCACTTCCAATTTGCCTTGATTCATGTATACACATCAAGAAACACTTATTCAGATGAAGAGAAAGATAGCAGCTGGGATGTTTGGGGCGACTGGAGTGACTGCTCAAGGAATTGCAGGGGAGAAGCCTCATATTCTTTGCAGAGATGGTTGACTGGCAGAGATCAAGCCCACAGCCTTTGAGGGGAGCAGTGACTCCAAGACCCTAGACTACCAGAGAACTAACCCTAGAGGATATCAAATAGTGATAACTCACACAAAGGAAACCACTGGAATATAAGACCTGGCATCACACAACCACCAGTAGCACCATCAGGACACCTCATCTAAACAACAAACAAAACAAAAATAGAAACCCAATCATCAGCAGACAGGATTACCACCTCACTCAGCCTTGCCACTAGAGGAAAGACAAACAAATGAGCAAAAACCCAGCACAAATCTCACCCTATACAAAGCTTACACAAACCACTGGACCAACCTGAGGAAGGCAGAAACCAAAAGGAAGAAAGAATTCAACCTTGAAGCCTGGGAAAAGATCTCAAACACAATAAGTTAAAAATAAGTTTAAAAAAATAATGAAAAGGCATAAAAATATTACACAAATGAAGGAAGAAACTAGAAACACACAAGTCCAAATAAATTAAGAGGAAATAGGCAAACTACCTGAAAAAGAATTCAGAATAATGATAATAAAGATGATCAAAAACCTTGAAAACAAAGTGGAGAAAATGCAAGAATCAGTTAACAAAGACCTAGAAGAATTAAAGAATAAACATGCAGAGACAAACAACACAATTACTGAAATTAAAAACACTCTAGAAGGAATCAATAGCAGAATATCTGAAGCAGAAGAACGGATCAGTGAGCTAGAAGATAAAACGGTGGAAATAAGTTCTGAAGAGCAGAATAAAGTAAAAAGAATGAAAAGAACTGAGGATAGTCTCAGAGACCTCTGGGACAATATCTAACACACCAACATTCGAATTATAGGGGTCCCAGAAGAAGAGAAGAAGAAAGGGTATGAGAAAATTTTTGAAGAGATTATAGTCAAAAATTTTCCCAACATGCCCAACATGGAAAAGGAAATAGTCAATCAAGTCCAATAGGCACAGAGAGTGTTATACAGGACAAACCCAAGGAGAAACATGCCAAGATATATACTAATTAAACTAACAAAGACTAATCAAATAGATTTCTAAACACAGCATTACTTTACCAAAAAAGGTCCATCTAGACAAGGCTATGGTTTTTCCAGTAGTCATGTATGGATGTGAGAGTTGGATTATAAAGAAAGCTGAACACTGAAGAATTGATGCTTTTGAACTGTGGTGTTGGAGAAGACTCTTGAGAGTCCCTTGGACTGCAAAGAGATCCAACCAGTCCATCCCAATGGAAATCAGTCCTGAATATTCATTGGAAGGACTGATGCTGAAGCTGAAACTCCGATATTTTGGCCACCTGATGTGAAGAACTGACTCATTTGAAAAGACCCTGATGCTGGAAAAGATTGAAAATGGAAAGAGAAGGGGATGACAGAAGATGAGATGATTGGATGACATCACCGACTCAATGGACATGAGTTTGAGTAAAATCTGGGAGTTGGTGATGGACAAGGAGGCCTCAAGTGTTGCAGTCCACAGGATCACAAAGAGTTGGACACAACTGAGCAACTGAAATGAACTGAACTGAAACACAAAGACAGAATATTAAATGCAGCAAGGGAGAAGTAACAAGTAACATACAAGGGAAACCTCATATGCTTAACAGCTTATCTTTCAGCAGAAACTCTGCAGGCCAGAAGGGAAAGGCAAGATATATTTAAAGTACTGAAAGAAAAAAATCTACAACCAAGATTACTGTACCCAGCAAGGATCTCATTCAAAATTGATGGAGAAATCAAAAGCTTTTCAGACAAGCAAAAGTTAAGAGAATTCAGTACCACCAAAGCAGCTTTACAACAAAAGTTAAAGAGACTTATATAGTCAAAAAATAAAAGGAAGAAAAAGATCTACACAATCAACCCCAAACAATTAAGAAAATGGTAATAGGAATATATATATATATATAAATATATATATATATAAATATAAAATGGTAAATTTAAATGCTCCAACCAAAAGACACAGACTGTCTGAATAGATACAAAAACAAGACCCATATATATGCTGTTTACAAGAACTCACTTCAGACCTAAAGACACACATAGACTGAAAGTGAGAGGATGGAAAAATGTATTCCATGCAAATGGGAAGCAAAAGAAAGCTGGAGTAGCAATCCTCATATCAGACAAAATAGCCTTTAAAATAAAGAAGATTACAAGAGATAAGGAAGGACACTACATAATGATCAAGGGATCAATCCAAGAGGAAGACATAACATTGCAAATATCTAGATAACCCACATAGGAGCACCTCAATACATAAGACAAACACTAACAGACATAAAAGGAGAAATTGAAAGTAACACGATAATAGTAGGAGACTTTAACACCCCACTCACACCAATGGATGAATCATCAAAATAGAAAATTAATAAGAAAACACAAGTCTTAAATGATACATTAGATAAGATAGATCTCATTGATATCTTCAAGACATTCCATCTAAATGCAGAAGAATACACCTTCTTCTCAAGTGCACATGGAACATCCTCCAGGATAGACCACATCTTCAGTCACAAATCAAACCTCAGTAAATTTTAAGAAAATTTAAATCATGTCAAGCATCATCTCCAACCACAATGCTATGAGACTAGATATAAATTGCAAGGAAAAAAAAAACTGTAAGAAACACAAACACATGGGGAGTAAACAACACGTTTCTAAATAGCCAACAGGTTACTGAACAAAGCAAAAGGGAAATCAAAAATTTTCTAGAAACAAATGACAATGAAAACATAACAACTTAAAACCTATGGGATGCAGTGAAAGCAGTTCTAAGAGGGAAGTTTATAGCAATACAATCTTACCTCAAGAAACAAGAAAGACATAGAATAGACAACCTAACTTTACATGTAAAACAACTGGAAAAAGAAGAACAAAGAAACCCAAAATTAGTAGAAGGAAAGAAATCATAAAGACCTGAGTAGAAATAAATGAAAAATGAAAGAAACAATAGTAAAGATTAATAAAACTAAAAGCTGTTTCTTTGAGAAGATAAACAAAATTGACAAACCGTTTTCCAGACTCATCAAGAAAAAAAGAGAGAAGAATCAAATCAACAAAATTAGAAATGAAAAAGGAGAGGTTACAATAGACAATACAAAAATACAAAGGATTATAAGAGACTATTATGAATACTATGTGGCAATAAAATGGATAACCTGGAAGAAATAGACAGATTCTTAGAAAAGTTCAATCTTCCAAGACTGAACCAGGAAGAAATAGAAATTATGAACAACCCAATTACAAGCACTAAAATTGAAGCTGTGATCAAAAATCTCCCAAAAAACAAAAGCCCAGAACCAGATGGCTTCACAGGAGAACTCCATCAAACACTTAGAAAAAAGCTAATGCCTATCTTTCTAAAACTCTTTCAAAAAACTTCAGAGGAAGGAACACTTCCAAACTCATTCTACAAGGCCACCATCACCCTGATACCAAAACCAGACAAAGACAACACAAAAAAAAGAAAACTAAAGGCCAATATCACTGATGAACATAGATGCAAAATTCCTCAACAAAATTTTAGCAAACGGAATTCAGCAACACATCAAAAAGCTCATACACCATGATCAAGTTGGGTTTATTCCAGGAATGCAAGGATTCTTCAATATATGCAAATCAATCAATGTGATATACCATATTAACAAATTGAAAGATAAAAATGATATGATAATCTAAATAGATGCAGAAAAAGCCTTTGACAAAATTCAGCACCCATTTATGATTAAAACTCTTCAAAAAATGGGCATACAAGGAACATACCTCAACATAGTAAAGGCCATATATGATAAGCCTACAGCAAACATAATTCTCAATGGTGAAAAACTGAAAGCATTTCCCCTAAGATCAGGAACAAGACAAGGGTGTCCACTTTCACCATTATTATTCAACATAGTTCTGGAAGTCCTAGCTACAGCAATCAGAGAAGAAAAAGAAATAAAAGTAATCCAGATCAGAAAAGAAGAAGTAAAGCTCTCACTGTTTGCAGATGACATGATATTGTACACAGAAAACCCTAAAGATACTATCAGAAAATTACTAGAGCTAATCAGTGAATTTAGCAAAGTTGCAGGGTACAAAATCAATACACAGAACTGACTTGCATTTCTACATACTAACAATGAAAAATCAGAAAGAGAAATTAAGGAATCAATCCCATTCACCACTGCAATAAAAAAAGAATTAACTATCTAGGAATAAACTTACCTAAGGAGACAATGGCAACCCACTCCAGTACTCTTGCCTGGAAAATCCCATGGACAGAGGAGCCTGGTAGGCTGCAGTCCATGGGGTCGCTGAGGGTCGGACACGACTGAGCGACTTCACTTTCACTTTTCTCTTTCCTGCATTGGAGAAGGAAATGGCAACCCACTCCAGTGTTATTGCCTGGAGAATCCCAGGGACGGGGAAGCCTGGTGGGCTCCTGTCTATGGGGTCACACAGAGTCGGGCACGACTTAAGTGACTTAGCAGCAGCAGAAGGAGACAAAAGAACTGTACACAGAAAATTATAAGACACTAATAAAAGAAATCAAAGATCATATAAATAGATGGAGAGATACTCCATGTCCCTGGGTAGGAAGAATCAATATTGTGAAAATGACTATACTACCAAATGCAATCTGCAGATTCAGTGTGATCCCTATCAAATTACCAATGGCATTTTTCACAGAACTAAAACAAAAAAATTCACAATTCATATGGAAACACAAAAGACCCTGAATAGCCAAAGCAGTCTTGAGAAAGAAGAATGGAGCTGGAGAAATCAACATTCCTGACTTCAGATTATACAAAGCTACAGTCTTCAAGTCATCAAGACATCAAGACAGTATGCTACTGGCACAAAAACAGAAATATAGACCGGTAGAACAAGATAGAAAGCCCAGAAATAAACCCATGCATCTATGTGTACCTTATTTTTTACAAAAGAGGCAAGAATATACAATGAGGCCAGTGAAAGTGAAGTGACTCAATCGTGGCTGACTCTTTGTGACCCCATGGACTGTAGTCTACCAGGCACCTCCGTCCATGGGATTTTCCAGGCAAGAGTACTGGAGTGGGTTGCCATTTCCTTCTCTAGGGGATCTTCCCCACCCAGGGATCGAACTTGGGTCTCCTGCATTGTAAGCATACACTTTACCGTCTGAGCCACCAGGGAAGTCAATGAGGATAAAGACAGCCTCTTCAATAATTGGAGCTGCGAAAACTGGACAGCTACATGTAAAAGAATGAAACTAGAACACGTCCTAAACTATACACAAAGATAAACTCAAAATGAATTAAAGACCTAAATGTAAGACCAGAAACTATAAAACTCTTAGAGAGAAACATAGGCAGAACACTCAATGACATAAACCAAAGCAAGATCCTCTATGACCCACCTCCTGGAGTAACGAAAATAAAAACAAAAGTAAACAAGCGGGACCTGATTAAACTTCAAAGCTTTTGCACATCAAAGGAAACTATAAGCAAGGTGAAAAGACTACCCTCAGAATGGGAAAAAATAATAGCAACTGAAAAAAACTGACAAAGGATTAATTTCAAAAATATACAAGCAGCTCATACAACACAATGCCAGAAAAACCAACAACCCAATCAAAAAGTGGGAAAAAGACCTAAACAGACATTTAGAAATTTAAAATTTCTCCAAAGAAGACATACAGATGGCTAACAAACACATGAAAACATGCTCAACATTGCTCATTACTAGAGAAATGCAAATCAAAACGACAATGAGATATCACCGTACACTGGTCAGAATGGCCATCATCAAAAAGTCTACAAGCAATAAATGCTGGAGAGAGCATGGAGAAAAAGGAGAGCTCTTGCACCGTTGGTGGGAATGTAAATTGATACAGCCACTCTGGAAGACGGTATGGAGATTCCTTTAAAAACTAGGAATAAAACCACCATATGACCCAGCAATCTCACTCCTAGGCATATACCCTGAGGAAACCAAAATTGAAAAAGACACATGTATCCCATTGTTCATTGCAGCACTATTTATGATAGTTAAAACATGGAAGTGACCTAGACATCCAGTGACAGATGAATGGAAAAGAACTTATGGTACATATACACAATGGAGTATTACTCAGCCATAAAAAGAGACACATTTGAGTCAGTTCTGATGAGGTGGATGAACCTAGAACCTATTATACAGAATGAAGTGAGTCAGAAAGAGAAAAATAAATATTGTATTCTAATGCACATACATGGAATCTAGAAAAATGGTACTGAAGAATTTACCGCTCAGTCGTATCCGATTCTTTGCAACCCCATGGACTGTAGCCTACCAGACTCCTCTGTCCATGGGATTTTCCAGGTAAGAATACTGGAGTAGGTTACCATTTCCTTCTCCAGGAGATCTTCCCAACGCAGGGATTGAACCCTGGTCTCCTGCATTGTAGGCAGACTCTTTACCATCTGAGCCACCAGGGAAGTCCTAATGGAGAAACAGGCATAAAGAATAGACTTATGAACATGGGGAGAGGAGAAGAGAGGGTGAGATGTATGGAAAGAGTAATATGGAAGTTTATATTACCATATGTAAAATAGATAGCCAAAGAAAATTTGCTGTATGTCTCAGGAAACTCAAACAGGAGCTCTGTATCAGCCTAGAGGGGTGGGATGAGGAGGGAGATGAGAGGGAGGTTCAAAAGGGAGAGGATATATGTATACCTATGGCTGATTCATGTCGAGGTTTGACAGAAAACAAAAAAATTCTGGAAAGCAATTATCCTTCAATTAAAAAAAAATTTTTTTTAAAGAAAAACTTTGGTGGAGAGAACAGGCAAAGGGGAGATGGACGAACTTTCAGTCTGTGTTTAATGAAGCACAATAATGTAGCTTTCAATGAAAAAAGAAAAAAATCAAGTTATTTTCTACACATCCGTGGATAGTGGGTATTGATAACTGAAAGAAAAACAATTTTAAAAGAGTGTATGATAAGCACCTGTTTACAGTATGATAAAATGTAATGATCCATTGATTTTGATAGAATCAGAGAAGCACACTTCCTGAGGGCTCTCTCCCAGGTGGTTCCCATGCAGGGTAAATATTCAAGTGTACCTTCAACCTGCCACCACTGGTGAAAGCCTACTGATGACCATTTTTCAGGGTTTGGAATTTTATCTGGTATATGATGTCTATGATGTCAAATACTGAACAAAATAGTCCAAAATGCAGTACTTGGGTACAATCTCAAAAATGACAGAAAGATCTTTGTTTGTTTCCAAGGCACCATTCAATATTACAGTAATCCAAGTCTATGCCCCAACCACCAATGCCAAAGAAGCTGAAGCTGAATTTGAACAGTTCTATGAAGACCTACAAGACCTTCTAGAACTAACACCAAAAAAAGATGATTTTTCATCATAGGGGACTAGAATGCCAAAGTAGGAAGTCAAGAGAAACCTGGAAGAACAGGAAGTTCAGCCTTGGAGTACAAAGTGAAGCAAGGCAAAGGCTAACAGAGTTTTGCCAACACACTGGTCATCACAAACACCCTCTTCCAACAACATAAGGGACAACTCTACACATAGACATCACCAGCTTGTCCATACCAAAATCAGATTGATTATATTCTTTGCAGTCAAAGATGGAGAAGCTCTATACAGTCAGCAAAAACAAGACCAGGAGCTGACTGTGGCTCAGATTACGAACTCCTTATTGCCAAATTCAGACTTAAATTGAAGAAAGCAGGGAAAATCACTAGACGATTCAGGTATGACCCAAATCAAATCCTTTATGAGTATACAAAGGAAGTAACAAATTGTTCAAGGGATTAGATCTGATAGATAGAGTGCCTTAAGAACTATGGACAGAGGTTCATAACATTGTACAGGAGGCGGTGATCAAAACCAAACCCAAGAAGAACAAATGCAAAAATACAAAATGGTTGTCTAAGGAAGCCTTACAAATAGCTTACAAAAGAAGAGAAGCTAAAGGCAAAAGATGGTGTTTGCAGCCATGAAATTAAAAGACGCTTACTCCTTGGAAGGAAAGTTATGACCAACCTAGATAGCATATTCAAAAGCAGAGACATTACTTTGCCAACAAATGTCCATCTAGTGAAGGCTATGGTTTTTCCTGTGGTCATGTTTGGATGTGAGAGTTGGACTGTGAAGAAGGCTGAGTGCCGAAGAATTGATGCTTTTGAACTGTGATGTTGGAGAAGACTCTTGAGAGTCCCTTGGACTGCAAGGAGATCCAACCAGTCCATTCTGAAGGAGATCAGCCCAGGGATTTCTTTGAAAGGAATGATGCTAAAGCTGAAACTCCAGTACTTTGGCCACCTCATGCGAAGAGTTGACTCATTGGAAAAGACTCTGATGCTGGGAGGGATTGGGGGCAGGAGGAGAAGGGGACGACAGAGGATGATGAGATGACTGGATGGCATCACTGACTCGATGGACGTGAGTCTGAGTGAACTCTGGGAGTTGGTGATGGACAGGGAGGCCTGGCGTACTGTGATTCATGGGGTCACAAAGAGTCAGACATGACTGAGCGACTGAACTGAACTGAACTGAACTGAACTGAAAGGCAAAAGAGAAAAGGAAAGAGATATCCATCTAAATGCAGAGTTCCAAAGAATAGCAAGGAGAGATAAGAAAGTCTTCCTCAGTGTTCAATGCAAAGAAATAGAGAAAAACAATAGAATGGGAAAGACTAGATATCTCTTCAAGAAAATAAGAGATACCAAGTGAACATTTCATGCAAAAATGGGCACAATAAAGGACAGAAATGGTATGAAACTAACAGAAGCAGAAGATATTAAGAAGAGGTGGCAAGAATACACAGAAGAACTACTCAAAAAAGATCTTCATGACCCAGACAACCACAATGGTGTGGTCACTCCACCTAGAGCCAGACATTCTGGAGTATGAAGTCAAGTGGGGCTTAGAAGCCTCATTATGAACAAAGCCAGTGGAAGGATGGAATTCCAGGTGAGTTATTTCAAATCCTAAAAGATGATGCTGTGAAAGTGCTGTACTCAATATGCCAGCAAATTTGCAAAACTCACCAGTGGCCAAAGGACCAGAAAAGGTCAGTTTTCATTCCAATTCCAAAGAAAGGCAATGCCAAAGAATGTTTAAACTACCACACAATTGAACTCATCTCACACGCTAGCATAGTATGCTCAAAATTCTCCAAGCCAGGCTTCAACAGTGCATGAACCAAGAACTTTCAGATGTTCAAGGTAGATTTAGAAAAGGCAGAGGAACCAGTGTCTGAATTGACAACATTTGTCGGATCATAGAAAAAGCAAGAGATTCACTAAAAACAATTAATTCTGCTTCATTGGTTATGCTAAAGTCTTTGTGTGGATCACAACAAAGATTAGAAAATTCTTAAAGAAGGGGCATACCAGACCATCTTACCTGCCTCCTGAGAAATTTGTATGCAGGTTAAGAAGCAAGCAACAGTTAGAACCAGACATGGAACAACAGACTGCTTCCAAATTAGGAAAGGAGCATGTCAAGACTGTATATTGTCACCCTGCTTATTTAACCTATACGCAGAGTACATCATGTGAAATGCCAAACTGGGTGAAGCACAAGCTGGAATCAAGTTGTAGGGAGAAATTCAGTAACTTCAGATATGCAGATGACACCACTCTTATGTCAGAAAGCAAAGAGGAACTGAAGAGCCTCTTGATGAAAGTGAAAGAGGAGAGTGAAAAAGCTAGCTTAAAACTCAACATTCAAAAACCTAAGATCATGGCATCTGGTCTCATCAGATCAGATCAGTCACTCAGTCACATCCGACTCTTTGTGACCCCATGAACTGCAGCTCGCCAGGCCTCCCTGTCCATCACCAACTCCCAGAGTTCACTCAGACTTACATCCATCAAGTCAGTGATGCCATCCAGCCATCTCATCATCCTCTGTCGTCCCCTTCTCCTCTTGCCACCAATCCCTCCCAGCATCAGAGTCTTTTCCAATGAGTCAACTCTTCGTATGAAGTGGCCAAAGTACTAGAGTTTCAGCTTTAGCATCATTCCTTCCAAAGAAATCCCAGGGCTGATCTCCTTCAGAATGGACTGGTTGGATCTTCTTGCAGTCCAAGGGACTCTTAAGAGTCTTCTCCAACACCACAGGTCAAAAGCATCAATTCTTCGGCACTCAGCCTTCTTCACAGTCCAACTCTCACATCCATACATGACCACAGGAAAAACCATAGCCTTGACTAGACGGACCTTTGTTGGCAAAGTCATGTCTCTGCTTTTGAATATGCTATCTAGGTTGGTCATAACTTTCCTTCCAAGGAGTAAGCGTCTTTTAATTTCATGGCTGCAGTCACCATCTGCAGTGATTTTGGAGCCCAGAAAAATAAAGTCTGACACTGTTTCCACTGTTTCCCCATCCATTTCCCATGAAGTGATGGGACCAGATGCCATGATCTTCGTTTTCTGAATGTTGAGCTTTAAGCCCACTTTTTCACTCTCCACTTTCACTTTCATCAAGAGGCTTTTGAGTTCCTCTTCACTTTCTGCCATAAGGGTGATGTCATCTGCATATCTGAGGTTATTAATATTTCTCCTGGCAATCTTGATTCCGGCTTGTGTTTCTTCCAGTCCAGCGTTTCTCATGACGTACTCTGCATATAAGTTAAATAAACAGGGTGACAATATACAGCCTTGACGAACTCCTTTTCCTATTTGGAACCAGTCTGTTGTTCCATGTCCAGTTCCAACTGTTGCTTCCTGACCTACATACAATCTGGTCTCATCACTACATGGCAAATAGATTGAGGAAAATATGGAAATAGTGACAGACTTTATTTTCTTGGGCTCCAAAATCACTGCAGATGCTGACTGCAGCCATGAAATTAAAAGATACTTGCTCCTTGGAAGAAAAGCTATGACCAACCTAGACAGCATATTAAAAAGCAGAGGCATTACTTTTCCAACAAAAGTCCATATGTGAAACCTATGGTTTTTCCAGTAGTCATGTATGGATGTGAGGGTTGCACCATAAAGAAAGCTGAGAGCTGAAGAATTAATGCTTTTGGACTGCGGTATTGGAGAAGACTCTTAAGTGTCCTTTGGACTGAAAGGAGATCAAACCAATCAGTAATCCTGAATACTCATTGGAAGAACTGATGCTGAAGCTGAAGTTCCATTACTTTGGCCACCTGATGGGAGGAACTGACTCGGAAAAGACCCTGATGCTGGGAAAGATTGAAGGTGAGAGGAGAAGGGGAGGACAGAAGATGAGATGGTTGGTTGGCATAACTGACTCAATGGACATGAGTTTGAACAAGTTCCGGGAGATTTGAAAGACAGAAAACCCTGGCATGCTGCAGACCATGGGGTCGCAAAGAGTTGGACACGACTGAGCAACTGAACTGAACTCATGATGTCTAACAAGTGTTTTGTAAATAAAGACACTTCAAAACTGAGTCATGATTAATTGCACTTGGATTTGGTTTCTTTAGCCAAAATATGGCTTCCCAGGTGGCACTAGTGGCAAAGGACCTGCCTGCCAACACAGGAGACACAAGAGACATGGGTTTGATCCCTGGGTCTGGACGACACCCTGAAGAGGGCATGACAACCCACTCCAGTAATTTTGCTTCCAGTGTCCCATGGACCGAGGAGCCTGATAGGCTACAGTCCATAGGGTTGCAAAGAGTCGGAAACAACTGAAACAGCTCAGCGCGCATGTAGCCTAAATATATACTAACAACCTGAAAGAAGCTCTTCTATTAAAATACCTTTAATGACAGGAGGCACGTTATATCAGTTGTCCACTTATTGGTGAGGTTAATCTCCATTTCTTACTTCAGGCAATGTTCTCCAGATTTCTCCACCTTAATGTCTCTATTATAATAAGTTTCTTGCATCAATCTACTTTGTATCTGCGCAAATATACTTTCTATATCATATCTCTCTCTTTTTAATATCCACTGATTATTATTACTGCAATTTTAGGCAAACAGTGATTTCCTAATACCATCATTTCTTCTACATTTTTAGTTGGAAGCTTTCTATAGAGAAGGGGCTTCCCTGGTGGCTCAGATGGTAAAGAAGCCACCTGTATTGCAGGAAAACTGGGTTTGATCCCCGGGTCAGGAAGATCCCCTGGAGAAGGGAATGGCTACCCACTCTAGTATCCTTCCCTAGAGAATTCCATGGACAGAGGAGCCTTGTAGGCTACAGTTTATGAGGTCACAAAGAGTTGATTGGACACAACTGAACAACTAAGAGTTTTAGTTTCAGTTTCCTACAGAGAAGAACTTTCCCTTTATTTAGTCATTGATTTGTTCACTTAAGTATAAATACATTGGATTTTTAAAATATTCAATGATTATAGTTTTTTACTTGTTAGTTTTTTGTTGTAGTTCAGTTTGTCCTGTATTCATGATGGTCTCGGCATCTTTTTGACATATCCCTATTTTTTGAAATTCTATTTTCTGTAATCAAAGATATTCCAGGCTTATTTTAAACTCTCTCTGCCTGTATTAGTTTGTTCAGGATGCTGTAACAAAAAAACCACAGACTAAATAGCTTAAATAACAGACATTGATTGTTATGGTTCTCTTGGTTAAAACTCCACAATTAAGGTGTCACCAGGGCAGGTTCCTTCTGAATAATGTGAGGGAAGGGTCTGTTCCAGGCCTGTTTCCTTGGCTTATAGAAATTCACCTTACCCCCTTATATCTTTGAACCAACTTTATTCTATGCATGTCTCTGTATCTTCATATGATGTTCTCCCATTTTATAATGACACACATCATACTGAATTAGTATCCACTCTACTGACTTCATCTTAAGTAGTTACTACTACGATGGCCTTATTTCCAAACAAGGAAATGCGCTGAGATTCTAGGCATTAGATTTTCAACATATGAGTTTAGAAAGGACACAATTCAACCAATAGCACTGTCTAGGCATTGAAATCAGTCATTTTTCCAAGGAGTTCTTGAAAGAAAATGAAAGTCTCTCAGTCGTGTTCGACTGTTGGAGAATCCTATGGACTGTATAGTCCTATACAGGACTATACAGTCCATAGGATTCTCCAGGCTAGAATCCTGGAGTGGGTAGACTATCCCTTCTCCAGCAGATCTTCCCCATCCAGGAATCAAACCAAGGTCTCCTGCATTGCAGGCATATTCTTTACCAGCTAAGCTACCAGGAAAGCCCAAGGAGTTCAGACTCCTCTTTATTGAAAGTTTGTGTACAGAAAACAATATCTTGCCAGGCTCTCTAATGTTGGGATGTTGTAAGTACTAGGCCTTCTCAAAGGAAACACCTAAGAAATATGTGTATATATGCTAACACATCTTCTATTTCCTTATATAGATCTGCTGCTAAGTCACTTCAGTCGTGTCCGACTCTGTGCGACCCCATAGACGGCAGCCCACCAGGCTCCCCGGTCCCTGGGATTCTCCAGGCAAGAACACTGGAGTGGGTTGCCATTTCCTTCTCCAATGCATGAAAGTGAAAAGTGGAAGGGAAGTCGCTCAGTCATGTCCAACCCTCAGCAACCCCATGGACTGCAGCCTACCAGGCTCCTCCATCCATGGGATTTTTCCAGGCAAGAGTGCTGGAGTGGGGTGCCATTGCCTTCTCCGTATATAGATCTAGATATATGTATTTGTGCATACACATACATACTAAATTCACAGAGATTTACAGTTCTAATCCAACACCATAAGATTTATTCTAACTTTTCCCTTTCTGAGGCTCGATCCCGCCTTTGCGTATGCCGAGCGGGGAGCCGGTGAGGCATTCCACTCCCTTTCCTTATTTTAAGCTTCTCTCCAATAGTTAAAAATCTAGGTCTCATTTTCCAATGAATATTGATTTGTTTGTTTAAGCTAAGAATATAGCTATAAATATAGCTATAGATACAGCAGTTTGGGAACTGATAAGCCATACCATTGTGAAAGGGCTTCCCTGGTGGCTCAGAGAGTAAAGAATCTGCCTGCAATGCAGGAGACCAGGGTTCAATTCCTGGATTGCAAAGACCCCTGAAGAAAGGAATAGCTACCCACTCCAGTATTCTTCCATTGGCAGAGGAGCCTCGTGGGCTACAGTCCACCAGCTCTGTACAGCCCAGCAAGGCGTTGGATGCAACGGAGTGACAAACACTTTCACTTCACCTTTGTGAAAAATAAACATTTTGAGTTCTTGGTCCAACATAGGAGGAGTTTAGAAATTACCATTCCATTTGAAGACAAGTAAGAATCTGAACAAACTGAAGAACCGATATTTTTCTCAGATCCATCAGAGAAGTGAGATCAGAGAGCAAACTATTTTCTTAAAATTGAACAGAGATTAGTTGAATACAAAGATTTGCAACTTATCAGAGCAAAACCTCCAAGCAGAAACCCTTGAGGGATCCAAATCAAAACTTTCTGCAAGAACCAGTGTGGGGCGGGGAAATCTGAGTTGCAATTCACAAATTGCTGGAGGCTTAAAAATCAACAACCCTGAGAGTTAAAATCTCCAGGGAGGCCTAACCATGGAGGGGAGTGGGATCCATACTTCTGTGAGTTTAACTTCCAGGAGCTAAATCAGATTCTCAGTAAATATTGAAGAACAACTCCCTCATTTTTCTGGCAGAGGACAGAGCAAAAGGAAGCACTTTGAGTTCTAGAGAATTCTGTTCTTTTTAACAAGATTTGCCCTCAGGGGGAACTCTTTTACTGGAGGCTTTGTTACTGGTGATTTCTCAGCACTGAACTGAGCTGGAGGAAGGGAAATACCCATGCTCTCTGGGTTTGGGAATACCCTGGGCTGTAAATACCCCTCCAGCCATTTTGTCCCACCTAAGTAGGGAAAGGACTTGTGATATTTCATAGTTCATAAGCACAGGCTCAATAAAAGACCAAGACCTAACCATAGGACTACAGAATGCTTCCTTTTCCCCAGTCCCTTACCACCAAGTTACTAAAGATCTACTTATTGAGGTTTGACTGTCAAGAAAAAATGACAAGGTATATTAAAAAGCAGAAAACATAGTTTAAAAAGATAGAGCAAGTATCAGAACCAGTCTCAGATATGTAGATGTAAGAATTTTCAGACCATGAATTAATTAAAAAAAAAAACAACTATGATTAATATGCTAATGACTCTCAGTAGATAAAGTAGGCAGCATGAAAAACAGATGGCCCATGTAAATGGACAGATGGAAATTCTGAGAAAGAATCAGAAAGAAATGCTAGAGATCAAAAACACTGTAACAGAAATAAAGAATGCCTTTGATGGGTAATTAGCCTCTAATTAAAATAAATAAATTTAAATTTTAAAAATAAATAAATAAAAACTATTAAAAAAAAAAAAAAAATGCCTTTGATGGGCTCATTAGCAGACTACATGGCTGAGGAAAGAATCTCTGACCTTGAGGATGTTTTCCAGATTGGAAAAGTAGAGAAGAAAGCTTGGAGAAAAAAACACTGTAATATCCAATAACTGTTGGACAACTATAAAAGGTGAGATATATACATAATGTGAATCCCAGAAGAAGTGAGAAAGGAACAGAAGAAGTATTTGAAGCAGTAATGACTCAGAGTTTCTCTGAATTAGTCAGACACCAAACCATAGATCAGGAAGTTCACAGAACACCAAGTAGGATAAATGCCAAACAAACAAGCAAAACTGCACCTAGGCACTTCATTTTCAAAATACAGAAAGCTAAAAATGAAAAAAAAAAATTAAATCCAGATAGGAAAAATTACAGAGAGAGTCTGTAAAATGGATGATAAAAAAAAGTTCCCATATTTAAAGCATTGGAAGGAACTGCCATCATTTTTTTTAATTGACTATAATTGCTAAAGTAGAAAGAGGCTACAAAGCCAGCATGCTAACAGTGACCAATAAATAGAGAATAAGAATTCAGGAGAAATCCATTAATCTGTTGCACTGATGTATTATTTGGGCAGGGGGTCCGGGAATCACCAGCATGAGTTCAAATTTCTACCTCTTTTACTTACTATTGACCCAAGGCAAGTTATTCATATATTAATTCCAGCTTCCTCCCTATAAAAAGCTTAAAATATTACAAATATCCTAAGGTTATTGTGAGAAGTTAGTTAGGGAATGTTTATAACATAATTAGCATACTATCTGGCACTTGATAAGTCTTCAGTAAGTAGCAGTTATTACTTTGCTCTTATTACAAAATGTCCAAAATATTTCTCAGATGTGAACACTCCATTCACGAAATCCCTAATCTTTGAAGATAAGTTCTTTTGTCTGCAGGAAGTTGTGAATGTCAGTGTAGGGCAGACCTTTAATCATTATATACAGAGTAGAGGGTACTGAATCAAAGAGATAACTATTTACTGGAGAGAAAAATAGTTTGGACATACAGGAAAGGAATTATGCCACCTAGTTTAGTACTGAAGAGTTACCAACTACAGAGTTTTTAACTCTCTTTGCTTCTGGGAAATGGATTCTTATATTATTTTATTTTATTTTGCAAAAGGAGTTATTCACCATGCTATGCCTAAATGCACTAATGTCATTGACAGATAATTTTGCAACTATAGATGATAAGGGATCCAGAATAAAATTTGTAGGATAATCAGCATTTTTGTGAGCAAAGAAATGAAAAGCAGTTATTCCTGTAAACCTTCTCTGTTCTTAATTGTTATAGATTTCCGTGCTACTGAAGAAATTACCATAGGAAAGTCTGCTTATTTCAGGCACTGTTATTCAAAAGCGTGGTCATTTTATCAGTTAGTAGCCATATTATTTCTCAAATATTTGTATAATGTTTCAAACACTCTAGAATCTATCAAAGTAATATAAATATGCAGTTATTCTATAAGACCTAAGAAGAAATAAGGAAGGCTCTTTGGTTTCTGGCATAGAGAGCAACTCTCACCAAAATGCTTCCTCCTACAAAGCAGTATTCTCTCTTTATGCAAAACCATAGGCTTTTCATTTTTTGTTGCCTCATTTGCATTCTACGGATATAAAAATACACACCCATTTAGTCAATCTGTTAAGTCATATTTTGTTGAGCCTCCACTGTGACCATCAGATACTTATCAACATAGTAAAACCAAAGGACAAAATCCTTGCATCCACAAGGTTTATATTTAATAGGAAAAAACAAAGGATAAAAATATTAATATAGAAAATTGACATCAAAGATATGAAATGGACTGTGGGATATAGTAATACCAGTCCAAAACTTCAAAGAGAGAGTCAATATGGAGATGAAAACCTGGGATTCAATTGCATATTTTAAAGTTTTAAGATTTAAGCATGAAAGCCTTGAAACTATATGCCTTCACTTTGGAAATACACGTCCTTAGAAAAGATATGAGACCCAAACTGAGTCCAGGGGATTTCTAAGCTGTTGAGGCTGGGTTGATGATGAGAGGGAGTCTAAGGGAAGAAATCAGTATGATCAGGAGAAAGAAAGAAAAAAAGCTTTTTCAAGGAGGTAGCAGAGATCAAACATACCAAAGCAATCAAATCTATAATATAGATTAAGTGTGAAAACTTTCTCAGAAAGGACCATGTAGTGACTACTTTCTGAAATTGACCAATATTGATCAGTGACTCCTCATTTTATATTGTAATGTTTTAAAATTTTCTATCTCCAGTGTTTCTAATTAATCTCTCATATTTTTCATGGTGAGAATGAGTTCCCAACTTGACAATTTAAATAGGCCAATTATTATAACATTATTTAAGCAATATATATTTAAAATATAGTTGATTTATTTAACATAGTAATAATCCATGAAATTAAAAGACGCTTGTTCCTTGGAAGAAAAGCTATGACAAACCTAGACAGCATGTTAAAAAGCAGAGACATCACTTTGCCAGCAAAGGTCCATATAGTCAAATCTACAGTTTTTCCAGTAGTCATGTTGGACCATAAAAAAGGCTGAGGGCCAAAGAATAGATGCTTTTGAATTACAGTGCTGGAGAAGATTCTTAAGAGTCCCTTGGACAGCAAGGAAATTAAACCAGTCAATCCTAAAGGAAATCAACACTCAATATTCATTGGAAGGACTGATGGCTGAAGCTGAAGCTTCAATCCGTGGGCCACGCAAAAAGCCAATCATTGGAAAAGATCCTGATGTTAGGAAAGATTGAGGGCAGGAGGAGAAGGGAGCAACAGAGGATGAAATGGTTGGACGACATCATTGACTCAATGGACACGAGTTTGAGCAAATTCCAAGAGATATTGAAGGACAGGGAAGCCTGGCATGGTGCAGTGCATGAGGGTTGGAAAGAGTTGGACATGACTTAGCAACTGAACAACAGCAACAATAATTTATAGATATAATAACATCCATATAACCAAGAAGTTTAGATTGACAGATAGCAATTGTCTTGCCAATGATCTAAAATTAAATGTCTGTTGATGCTCAATCATATTTTTTATCTTGGGTAAATACCAGCTGTCTTCAGCTGGTTATATTTCTTTATGCTTTCTAAGTAATCTATTGAGACATCCATTATATTGAGCTGAGAAAAGCAGTACTTTAAAAACAATCAAGTCAATAAAACATGGTCACAATTTTTTGAACTCTGAATTTTCTTAATATCTGGTTTTTTAAAACTCATAGTTAAATCGATAAAGAGTTTGGTAGTTTGATTGTTTTACATTCACTTTTGTTCTTTTTTTTTAAACAAACTTCGTTGATTTTAATACCTGGAACAATCTTTACATTCTGTGTTTTGGCTGTTTGTTGATTTAAAGAATAAATGATTCATTTTAAGTGGACCAGTGTACCCACTTGCAATAAAATAATATTATTAATCTTCCATGTGCTTACTGACTTTACAACTTATTTTTAGGCTGTATATATGCTTTATATGGACATTAATCAATCATGTGAAACATTTACTGATTCATTAGAATAAACATTAAGCAGTCCATAATTTAGACAGTGACAGAAAATAATTCCTTATAATAAAATTTCAACTATAAACTAATTCTCAAGGTCTTAATTCTTCCTTCAACCTGTTATTGATTCTTACTAGGATAGTTTGCTACTATACTTACCTAAATGGCAAAAATAAGAATATTTTGCTGCGTAATACTTTTTTCATCTAAGATTAAAAGAAGTTAAAGAATATAATTCATATACATTGCAAATTGTTGGATATTACAGGTACTATGCATTTATATATTTCAATGAACAAAATACATGTATATAATTGTTTTGCATATATCAGTTCAGTTCAGTCACTCAGTTGTGTCTGACTCTTTGCGACCCCATGAATCGCAGCACTCCAGGCCTCCCTGTCCATCACCAACTCCCAGAGTTTACCCAAACTCATGTGCATCGAGTCGGTGATGCCATCCAGCCATCTCATCCTCTGTCGTCCCCTTCTCCTCCTGCCCTCAATCTCTCCCAGCATCAGGGTCTTTTCCAATGAGTCAACTCCTCACACGAGATGGCCAAAGTATTGGCGTTTCAGCTTCAGCATCTGTCCTTCCAATGAACACCCAGGACTGATCTCCTTTAGGATGGACTGGTTGGATCTCCTTGCAGTCCAAGGGACTCTCAAGAGTCTTCTCCAACACCACAATTCAAAAAGCATCAATTCTTTGGTGCTCAGCTTTCTTCACAGTCCAACTCTCACACTCATACATGACTTCTGGAAAAACCATAGCCTTGACTAGACAGACCTTTGTTGGCAAAGTAATGTCTCTGCTTTTTAATATGCTGTCTAGGTTGGTGATAACTTTCCTTCCAAGGAGTAAGCATCTTAATTTCATGGCTGCAATCACCATCTGCAGTGATTTTGGAGCCCAGAAAAATAAAGTCTGACACTGTTTCCACCGTTTCCCCATCTATTTCCCATGAAGTGATGGGACCAGATGCCATGATCTTCGTTTTCTGAATGTTGAGCTTTGAGCCAACTTTTTCACTCTCCTCTTTCACTTCCATCAAGAGGCTTTTTAGTTCCTCTTTACTTTCTGCCATAAGGGTGGTGTCATCTGCATTTCTGAGGTGATTGATATTTCTCCCGGCAATCTTGAATCCAGCTTGTGCTTCTTCCAGCCCAGCATTTCTCATGATGTACTCTGCATAGAAGTTAAAAAAGCAAGGTGACAATATACAGCCTTGACGTACTCCTTTTCCTATTTGGAACCAGTCTGTTGTTCCATGTCCAGTTTTAACTGTTGCTTCCTGACCTGCATATAGGTTACTCAAGAGGCAAGTCAGGTGGTTTGGTATTCCCATCTTTTTCAGAATTTTCCACAGTTTACTGTGATCCACACAGTCAAAGCCTTTGGCATAGTCAAGAAAGCAGAAATAGATGTTTTTCTGGAACTCTCTTGCTTTTTCGATGATCCAGCAGATGTTGGCAATTTGATCTATTACACATGTATACAGATCAATTAATAAAAGTTATTCGATTTTAAATAAATAGATTTATTTCTTGGAATAATATATTTTGAACTGTCAACTTTTTTATTCTAGCATGGTCCACTCAACCAATGGCTTTATCAGAAAGAGATCCTACATGGCATCTCCTTAGACTCAGAATATTTTAGGCTACATAGAACTTCATCACATGCTTCAACTATAGCCAGACAAAATTATTACTACATTGTAGAAGTGAAAATCATAAAAGAAAAGGAAGAAATGAGTAGAAAGATAGCTAATATTTGTGGACCTCCTATTACATAAATTGAAAATAAGATGTTAGATGAGTATTACTACCATGATACCTTTTGAAAGCTTCTTGGCTAATATTAAGATATATTTTTTTCTTTCAATGTACTTTCTGGTCACCTTAACATAGATTAAGTATCAAATGCTTCTTGTATAATAATTTAGAAGAGTGGCCAAGACGACAGGGTAGGAAGACACTGAACTCACCTCCTCTCATGAACCGGGGACACCAACGATACAACTATTTACAAAGCAACTATCAATGATATCTATCAATATGAAGATCAGCAGAAAAAAATGTTCCACAACTATAGACATAAAGAAGGAATCACAAGAGACGGATAGAAAGGTTAACGATGCAGTATGGTCAATTACTACAGATGGTGACTGCAGCCATGAAATTAAAAGACGCTTACTCCTTGGAAGGAAAGTTATGACCAACCTAGATAGCATATTCAAAAGCAGAGACATTACTTTGCCAACAAAGGTTCGTCTAGTCAAGGCTATGGTTTTTCCTGTGGTCATGTATGGATGTGAGAGTTGGACTGTGAAGAAGGCTGAGCACCGAAGAATTGATGCTTTTGACCTGTGGTGTTGGAGAAGACACTTGAGAGTCCCTTGGACTTCAAGGAGATCCAACCAGTCCATTCTGAAGGAGATCAGCCCTGGGATTTCTTTGGAAGGAATGATGCTAAAGCTGAAGCTCCAGTACTTTGGCCACCTCATACGAAGTGTTGACTCATTGGAAAAGAGTCTGATGCTGGGAGGGATTGGGGCAGGAGGAGAAGGGGACGACAGAGGATGAGATGGCTGGATGGCATCACTGACTCGATGGACGTGAGTCTGAGTGAACTCCGGGAGTTGGTGATGGACAGGGAGGCCTGGCGTGCTGCGATTCATGGGGTCGCAAAGAGTCGGACATGACTGAGCGACTGATCTGATCTGATCTGATGGTCAAGACAGACGTAGGCAAACCACATACAAAAGGATAATCACGATTGCATTGGTCTTCCCCCAAGAATGAGGGGTTCAAGCTGCACATTGGGATCCTCAGTCCAGGATTCCTGCACAGGAAGATAAGTTCCCAGAATGTCTGACTTTGAAGGCCAGTAGGCTTGATTATGGGAGTGAGCTCAAGGGCTGTGCAAAACAGGAACTCCACTCTGAAAGGGCACACACAAAATCTCACACTCTGAGACCTAGTACAGTTCAGTTCAGTCACTCAGTCATGTTCAACTCTTTGAGACCCCATGGACTGCAGCACACAAGGCTTCCACGTCCATCACCAACTCCCAGAGCTTGATCAATTACATGTCCATTGAGTCAGTGATGCCATCCAATCATCTCATCCTCTGTCATCCCCTTCCTTATCCTTACCCATCAGAGGGCAGACAGAATGAAAACCATAATCACAGAAAACTAACAGAACTGATCATATAGATCACAGCCTTGTCTAACTCAATGAAACTATGAGCCATGCCATGTAGGACCACCCAAGATGGACAGGTCATGGTAAGAGTTCTGACAAAACATGGTCCACTGGAGAAGGGGACGGAAAACTACTTCAGCATTCTTGCCTTGAGAACCCCATCCATAGTATGACAAGGCGTAAAGATATAACACTGAAAGATGAATTCCCCAGGTCGGGGGATGCCCAATATGCTACTGGAGAAGAGTGATGAATTAGTACAGAGGCAATAATTTACTATTACGTTGTATGAGCTCTTTGTCTATTTTGGATATTAGCCTCTTATCAAATATATCACTCACAAATATATTTTCTCATTCAGTCGGTTACCTTTTTCTTTTGCTGATGGTTTTCTTCATTGTGTAAAATCTTTAAGTTTGATATAATCTCATTTGTTTATTTTTGCTGTTTTTGCCCTTGCCTGAGGAGATAGATCCAAAAGATATTGCTAATACTGATGTCAGAGAATGTATTGCCTACATTTTCTTCTAAGAATTTATGGTTTCATGTCATATTTAATTTTTTAATTCACTTTTAGTTTATTTTGATATGGTGTAAGAAAGTGGTCCAATTTTATTATTTTGCATATATTTGCCCACTTCTCCAAATCTCAGTTATTGAAGAGAGTATCTTTTTCCTGCCTTATATACTTGTCTCCTTATTTCTGAATTTTCAATTATTTCCCACTGATCTGTGTGTCATGTATGTGTCTGTGTGTGTCTGTGTGTGTTGGTACAATACTGTTGTGTTACCATATCTTTGTAGTAGTTTGAAATCAAGGAACATGACCTCCGACTTTGTTTTTATTCTCAAGATTGTTTTATGATTCCATTAAATTTTAGAATTATTTATTCTAGGTCTTTTAAAAATGTCTCTGGGATTTTGATAGGGACTGCACTGAGTCTGAAAATTGCTTTGGATGGTATGGACAGTTTAAGAATTCTAATTCTTCCAATCCATGAACTTGGTATATCTTTCCATCTCTTTGTGTCATCCTTAACTTCTCTTATCAATATCTTATAGTTTTCAGAGTACAAGTCCTCCACTTTTGATTGAATTTTTTTCTATATATTTTATTCTTTTTGATGTAACTGTAACAGAATTACTTTTTTTCTTTCTGATAGCTTGTCATTAGTGTATGGAAATACAACAGAGTTCTGTATATTAACTTTGTATCTGCATCTTTATTGAATTAATTTATCAGTTATAACAGATTTTGTGGTGGAGCTTTTAGAGTTTTCAATGTATACTATCGTGTTACCTGCAAACAGTGACAGTTTTACTCCTTCCTTTCCAAATTGGATGCTTTTCTTTCTTTTCATTATCTGATTTCTGTTGCAAGGACTTCAATACTATGTTGAATTAAAGTGGTAAAAGTGGACATTCTTGTCTTATTCCTGATCTTAGAGGAAAAAGTTTCACCATTGAGTACAATGTTAACTGTGAATTTGTCATGAACGGCCTTTATTATGTTGAGGTGTGCTCCCATTATACCAAATTTGTTGAGAGTTTTTATCATAGATATATGTTGAATTTTGTCAAAAGGTTTTGGTGCATCTATTGAGATGATTGCATGATTTTGCCATTCATCTTGTTAACGTGGTATGTCATGTTGATTAATTTTCATGTATTGAACCATCTTTATATCCTTAGTATATATCCCACTTAATCATGTTGTACAATCCTTTTAAAGTATTGCATAATTGAAAGTAACTAGGAGAAGACATCTTTAAAATTCTCATCACAAGAAAAACGTATTTTAATTATGTGTGGTGATGGATGTTAACTGAACCTATTATAGTGATTATTTTGCAATATATACAAATATCAGGTCATTATGTTATACACCAGAAACTAATATAACGTTATAGCAATCATACCTCAATTTAAAAAAAAAAAAAGATAGCAAGAAACAAAGCTGAAAATAAGACATTGAATACTATTAGTGCATGAAGCAATTATAGTGAATGTAGATGAAAAAGAAACAAAATAATTATTAGAAGATTAAAGTGTAAGGAAGCAAAATTGATCACTGTAAGATGTAGTCCTTTACCATGAAGATTATTTTAGACTGGTTATTTTATAGAAGCAGAAGACATGGGACGAATCTTTGACTTTTCTCTAATTGCCTAAAAGAATTTAGATAGAAGAACTGTTCTAGGAATGAAATTACCACCACAGATAGCTATAGGATAGCATGAACTAGCTAGGTATGGTAGACTAGGAGGAGCCTAGCAAAGTCTGTTTGTTAAAATTCCTCTCTATGTCCTATTGTTTTCTATGGCTCAGCAAATACTTGCTCACCAAACATTTGCCCTTTGCATCTTTCTGTGGATTGCTTTTCTTCTCTTTGCAGTCCCAAAGCATTATTCCCAATATCCTCTTCTGTGTTTGCTGAATATGAAATTTAAAGTAAGGGCTTCAGCCATTTAAGGAGTGATTCAGTTTTCTGGGTCTCCTCATGTATGCAAGAAGTATGTATGTTATTAAACTTTTCTTTGTTTTTCTTCTCTTAATCTGTCTCTCATCAATTTAATGTTTAGAGCAGCCAGAAGAACCAAGGAGGGTAGAATTTATTTTTCATACCCCATAACAGAAACGAAGGTCAGATAAACATTAAAGCACTTGATAAATTATATTTTATAAAATGTTATAATTATATTTTATAAAATATATGACACTAAAAAAAAAAGAACAGAAAATATATTTCAAAATATAAAAAGAAATCTATTTTAAATTTAAAAGAACTGAATCTTCAGATTAAAAGAGGCTTCAAGTTTGAGAAAACAAGGACATAGTGAATTGACACCCAGCTATCTCCTGATTATTATTAAATTTAAAGGAAAAGTAAATAATCTTTCAAGCATCTTGGCAAGAGGGAAAGAATTCTTACATGGAAGAAGAAGTCAGACAGATTTATGAGTTCTTCACAGAAGCATCCAGAACCAAGAGAAAATGAAACAATATCCAGAGTGTCGACATAAAGTTTGACTCAATATTATATAACTAGTCATTTAATAAAAAAGCTGACAGGCAAACATTCTCAAATATGAAACATCTCAGGGAATATAGCAAGCACAGTTCAAATCTTAATAAATCTATATTGGAATTGAGGCAACTAAAAATATGAAAGAAGAAACTGTGCTAAAAAGGACAATGGGAAACACTGAAGTTTTATTTTTTAAAACACTGTACCTAAAAAACTGTGTCAGATATGAATTAACACGTTAAAAGTAAATTTGAAAACATAAAATTAAATAATCATATTTTGATAGTGAAGAAAAAATAAAAAAGAAATAATTTTAAAGTGTTTTAATTTCCTCAACTTCCTTTTCACAGAGTCAACAGGTAGCATTAAAGTTGTATAATCAAGAAACAGAAGATTACACATATTATTTAGAGCAATAAATGGGCTGACATTATGGAATTAACCTAAAAAGACTACAACAGTCATAAAATGAGTGAAAAGCAAAAAAGAAAAGGACACTAAAGAAAAGACATAGTTGAATAATTTTTCCATTTTCCCAGCAGGGAGGTAGTAGAGACCATCTACAGTAGCTAAAGCAATAACAGTATTTATGCATATTCAACAATGGCATAAAGCAACCGCTGGAAGAATGACAAACAAACCATAAGCCTCCCAAGTTACCACAGGGGAAACATTCATGCAACTACAATACCACAAATTAAACAATTAAGGGCAAGTTTCTGAATAGTACATAGAGCTTTTTAAAAGAAATCAAGAAGTTATTAACAGTGGTTTTCTGTGAGGAGGATATTGTGAGAAGGGAATGGAAAGGGAAAGTAGAAAATCTTACAGCTTGTGCATTGCATTTTCCTGTGCTACTCATATTTTCTAACAGCTCTGTATTTATCTGCAATTATAGGTTCAATCATATAGCATATATTAGTTATAAAAATAATTTTTGTTAAGATGTATGGTGACTCGCAAATCTCACCGAGATTTATGTACATACACACATTTGTTTCTGCACAATCATCAATTATAAAGTTTATAGTCTAAACTGAATTTATCGACTCTTCTCATATACACATGTAACTTAGCTTACATGTGTGCTCACATAAGCAGAGAAAGAGAGAGATCAAACATTACAAATATTTTTATTTTCAGTTTTTATTTTTACTTTTTTTAAATTACTTTTCTCCCTAATATAAATGAAATGGAACATAGTCAAGAAAGAGAAGAAATTAAACTTTTTCTATTCACCATACATACTGGAAAGATTTCCTTCATAAAGTAGGATTTGAAAGAAACTGAATACACAAAATTGAGTGCCATCAGGAGGTAGAAAATGAGAAAAGTTTAGAGCAAGAAGAATAAATTTCTAGAAACAGTGAGTAACAACAATAGGAGTAATTCCTACATTAAATGAGAAACATGACTGTGGGTGTTTAGAAGGAAAATTCTGTGAATAATTAAGAAGGTTGAAGATTCAATCATGCAAGTGACTTGAGACTAATTCTGTATAGAACAGACATCCAATCAAACTAAAAAAATATTTGGGCAATATTTTTAACTGTTAACCAAATGTATATGTGTTAGTTGATTATTAAAGCACCTAAACTGTGAAGAGGAACTAAAAAGCCTCTTGTTGAAAGTGAAAGAGGAGAGTGAAAAAGTTGGCTTAAAGCTCAACATTCAGAAAACTAAGATCATAGCATCTGGTCCCAACACTTCATGGGAAGTAGATGGGGAAACAGTGGAAACGGTGTCAGACTTTATTTTTGGGGGCTCCAAAATCACTGCAGATGGTGATTGCAGCCATGAAATTAAAAGATGCTTACTCCTTGGAAGGAAAGTTATCACCAACCTAGATAGCATATTAAAAAACAGAGACATTACTTTGCCAACAAAGGTTCGTCTAGTCAAGGCTATGGTTTTTCCAGTAGTCATATATGGATGTGAGAGTTGGACTGTGAAGAAAGCTGAGCGTCAAAGAATTGATGCTTTTGAACCGTGGTGTTGGAGAAAACTCTTGAGGGTCCTTTGAACTGCAAGGAAATCCAACCAGTCCATTCTAAAGGAGATCAGTCCTGGGTGTTCTTTGGAAGAAATGATGCTAAAGCTGAAACTCCAGTACTTTGGCCACCTCATGCGAAGAGTTGACTCATTGGAAAAGACTCTGATGCTGGGAGGGATTGGAGGTAGGAGGAGAAAGGGACGACAGAGGATGAGATGGCTGGATGGCATCACCAACTCAATGGAAGTGAGTTTGAGTGAACTCTGGGAGTTGGTGATGGACAGGGAGGCCTGGTGTGCTGCGATTCATGGGGTCGCAAAGAGTCAGACACGAAAGAGCGACTGAACTGAACTGAAACTGTGCTAGGTATTTAAGAGAGATCCAGGACATATCAGATCTTGTTCTACACCTAGTAATCTAAAATCTCTCAAGAAAAATAATATTGAAGAATTTGTCATAAAGAGCAATATATACCCAAAATTTTATAAATAAAGAAAGTAATTAAACTCTCAATTCAGTACAAAATGGATCAGGGATATGTGGACTCATGTTAGAAATAGTGGATATCTCCAAGGACTGCAAAACTTGGTTGCTACCTATTTGAACATACAATCTAAGGTAATATCTCTGCTCTGACATGATATAAAAAGGAATATTACCAAAGAGAAAACCTAACAGTACTATCTTAATTGTCCAGGAAAGAGATAGTTTTGGCCCCAAAACAAGAGAATCCTGGCAGAGTTGGCAACTTATAGTTGTAGAAACAGATGTATCAGACTGTCCTAGCCCAATACTACAAAATATTAAAAGTGTATAAATCTGCCTAACTCATTTGAATCTCACATTCATCAAGCGTAATTCTAATTATAACTTGGCTTCTCACACATCTTTTCAAGGAAAGAATGCGTAAGTCAGAAAACATAATTTTACAACCTTCTTGAGTTTTCTAATTCTTATTATAAATATTTTGGTTCATGTACCAGCCTTTGAAATCTTATTTAATTTGAAGTTATTCTTGAAAGATGGATCCATTCTTGATGTTTATATATAAATGTTATATATATATAAGCTTAAATATATATATATATATATGTTAAACTTCTGATACTGCAAGATGAGAGTTGAGGAGGAGCTGTGTGTTTAAGGAGATGAAACTGGACAGTATTGAATTCATTGAAATAAGGGTGCCATCCTGTAGAAGGTCTCTGAGTCTATTTCCCATCACCCCAGGAGACCACAATCTGTTATCCTATACGGTGTGCCCACCACTCTGCAACCTCCATATAGTTAAACTCAAGAAGCATAACAATACATTATAATTCACAGTAAGGGCTAAGTCACAGATTTCAAGCTAGAATTTTTATATCAATTAAGAGAAAAAAGAAAATTGTAAATAGAGAAATCTAGAAAATTTTAATGGGTCTGATGAAACTGAAATGTAAATTTGAAGGAGCAATATTTGACCATACGGGAAAAAAAAATTCAGGAAAGTCATTCCAGGCAAAGAAGTGGTCTAAGAACAATTTTCCTGTGATGAAAATTAAAATCAAAGATTACAGGTAAGTTTAGCTTTTTAAAACCTGTAAAACAGCAACATTATATTCAGAGAGATTAGTCAATTCAGTTATTTGTGTAGTTTATATAAGACCTATGCTCAACTATTATTATCTCTTTGTATTTATATCACATTTCATTTTGTAAAAATCTCAAAGCACATTTACAGCATTAATAATGGTAACCTAGAAACTTAAAAGTGCTGATTTAATGTTAGCAATATTCTTAATCTGAGGATGAAGACCTGTTCAAAATTTATCAGAATGCAGTATAATATTAAAATTTTGGAAAGAGTCTCAAAAAGCTTGGAACAAAATAATGAGTGTAAGTACTCTCATATTCCAAAAGAAGTGCTGGCCCACCTATGTTGGCATTGTGAATGGAGAGGTTAAAAGTAGGTTGCACAACTTTCGAGCCACCCTGAAGACAATAAAAAAGGTGAGATGAAGAAGTCAACAGAAAGAATTTCTTTGGAGAGAACTTGCAGTGTCTATGCCTCCCTCTCATCATCTCAGACCTGGTGACAGGGCTTTCAAGGAGACACTTATGAAGCCTAATTTGATTTGCTAAAGTTCAAGGGACACAGCAGACTGGTATCTAGTTTGTTACTGAAAATGACCCCACAGACAACTCTTCAGCCAGAACCTCCCACTATGATGGGGTACCAGGAAAATTATCTCCACTCTCTCCCTCTTTCTCAGACTCCAGTTGCATGTATGTTAGACTATTTGATATTGTCTCAATTTTTTCCTATTGACATTTTCTTGTTTCGGTTTGGATAGTCATATTTTTATGTATTCAAGTCCAGTGACCTTCTATTTTGGAAAGTTTGTTATCTGCTGTGGATCCCATCCAATGCATTTTTAAAGATAAACTGAACTTTTCATCTCTATAAATTCTACTTGACATAGTTTTATGTCTCTCTTTCTCACCTCATATGTTCAAGTTTTCCTTCAAATCTGTGAGCACATTTGTAACATCTTTTTACTTTTTTATTCATTTTATTTTCTTAAGGTTTTTTTTTTAGGACTTATAGGCTCTGTTTGACCCTATAAAGATAGATATGTGTCTTATATTTGTCCAAATCCAATATATAACACCAAGAGTGAGCATCAACGTAAACTGTCAACTTGAGTCATTGTGATACATCAATGCAGGTTCATCGGTTGTAACCAATGTATGTTCATCCTCTTCTAAGGAATGAACAGAGGGGAGGGAGTATGTGAGAAATCTGTGTGTGCTCAGTCATTCAGTTGTGTCTTTGTGATCCCATGGACTGTAGCCTGCCAGGTTTCTCTGTTAGTGGGATTTTCCAAGCAAGAATACTGGCGTGGATTGCCTCTTCCTACTTCAGGGGATTTTCCTGACCTAAGGATCAAACCCAGGTCTCCTACATTGCATGCAGATTCTTTACCACTGGGCCACCTGCGAAGCAAAAGGGGAAATCTGTGTACCTGCCTTTCAATTTTGCTGTGAACATAGAACTTAAACTTGCTCTAAAAAATTGTCTGTTAAATTTTTTTTTTTAAGATTACATCCTTAAGAAGCCAAAAAATATATATACAAAAAAAAAAAAAAGTCTTGTGTTTCATTTCTGGCTCAGCAGCATTTGACTTAGTTAATCACTCCCTCCTTCCAACATTTTTCACTTGATCTCCAGGTTTCTGCATTTGTTTTGTTTCACCTTAGCTACACACACTCCATTAGACAGCTCACAGAGAACAACTTTAAAAACCGTATGTCAATGACTCCTAAATAGTATTCCTCAGTGAGGCAGCTCTCCTGAACTCCAGCCTCATATACACACTGCCCATGCCACATCTGCACTTGACTGTCCAGCAAACATCTCAAAACTGAACATCTAATCTCTTCTCCGAAAAGACGTCACCTGCAGTTTACACCAAATACTCTTCACAGATATCCACAGAGCTGACTGCTTCATCTTCTTCAGATCTTTGTTTAAATGGCACTTTCTCAGTGAGGTCTACTCTAATAATTCAGTCAGTTCAGTCGCACAGTAGTGTCTGACTCTTTGCGACCCTATGAACCACAGCATGCCAGGCCTCCCTGTCCATAAACAACTCCCGGAGTTCACCCAAACCCATGTCCATTGAGTTGGTGATGCCATCCAACCATCTCATCCTCTGTTGTCCCCTTCTCCTCCTGCCCTCAATCTTTCCCAGCATCAGGGTCTTTTCAAATGAGTCAGCTCTTTGCATCAGGTGGCCAAAGTTTTGGAGTTTCAGCTTCAACATCAGTCCTTCTGATGAACACCCAGGACTGATCTCCTTTAGGATGGACTGGTTGGATCTCCTTGCAGTCCAAGGGACTCTCAAGAGTCTTCTCCAAAACCACAGTTCAGAAGCATCAATTCTTCAGTATTCAGCTTTCTTTATAGTTCAACTCTCATATCCATATATGACTACTGGAAAAACCATAGCCTTGACTAGACAGACCTTTGTTGACAAAGTAATGTCTCTGGTTTTCAATATGCTATCTCTGTTGGTCATAACTTTCCTTCCAAGGAGTAAGCGTCTTTTAATTTCATGGCTGCAATCACCATCTGAGTGATTTTGGACCCCAGAAAAATAAAGTCAGCCACTGTTTCCACTGTTTCCCCATCTATTTGCCATGAAATGATGGGACTGGATGCCATGATCTTAGTTTTCTGAATGTTGAGCTTTAAGCCAACTTTTTCACTCTCCTCTTTCACTTTCATCAAGAGGCTCTTTAGTTCTTCTTCACTTTCTGCCATAAGGGTGGTATCATCTGCATATCTGAGGTTATTGATACTTCTCCTGGCAATCTTGATTCCAGTTTGTGCTTCCTCTGGCCCAGCATCTCTAACAATTAACCTAGTATAAAATTTTGCATCCTAAGCCTTCACATTCAGCACTACTAACCCCTTACGTGGCTGTTTCCCCCGAGCCTCTCCTGTGTTCTGAGGCTCTATACACAGTATTTGTTGTCGCTGTTGTGGTTCAGTTGCCCAGTCACGTCTGATTCTTTGTGAGCCCGTGGACTGCAGCACGCCAGGCTTCTCTGTCCCTCACCATCTCCCAAAGTTTACCCAAGTTCATGTCCATTGCACTGGGATGCCATCCAGCCATCTCATCCTCTGATGCCCTCTTCTCCTGCTGCCCTCAATCTTTCCCAACACCAGGAAGTTTTCCAATGGGTCAGTTGTTTGCATCAGATGACAAAAATACTGGAGTTTCAGTTTCACCGTCAGTCCTTCCAACAAGTATTCAGGGTTGATTTCACTTAAGACTGACTGGTTTGATCTCTTTGTTATCCAAGGGACTCTCAGGAGTCTTCTCCAGCACCATAGTTTGAAGGTGTCAATTCTTCGGTGTTCCACCTTCTTTATGGTCCAGCTCTCACAACTATACCTGACCACTGGCGAAAACCATAGCCGTGACCATACAGACCTTTGTCAGCAGAGCAGTGTCTCTGTTTTTCAACACGCTGTCTAGGTTTGTCATAGCTTTCCTGCCAAGAATCATACATCTTCTGATCTCAGGGCTGCAGTCACCATCCACAGTGATTTTAGAGCCCAGGAAGAGGAAATATGTCACTACTTCCACCTTCCCCCCTCTATTTGCCATGAAGTAATGGGGCCAGATGCCACGATCTTAGTTTTTTTTAATATTTAACTATAAGCCTTTAAGCACAGTACTTTTCATATTCATTACGTTTGTTGTTTATAGTCTCACACCCCCAGATAGAATATCAGCTTCATGAGGTTAAGAATTTTTGGCTGTTTCTTTAGTTGATATATCTCAAATTTGGAACAGAGTTGATATTTAATACATATTATTTGTATGAATGACACATAGCAATTTTTGTTAGCCTAAGTCAGCTACTTGGCAATTATGCAAGCATAGCATTGAGACATCAATTCTATAGTTAACATAAACTATAATTTCAATCTGCTTTTATATTTTGTGAATATTTCCTATAATTATATATTTTATCTCAAATTTGCTCTAAGTCCTTCAAGGGTAAAAGTTATGTTTTGGAATTTTAGTCCCTCCACTATTATTACTGAATTGCTTTATAATGGTTACAAGTATAAGCTAGAGGAAAAAATATCTTTATTTTATTCGGGAGACCTGGTTTCTAATACTGGATATTTTGATGATGCAGCTGGTAAGTTTTTAGTTTCAAAATTTCATTCCAAATCATTTTAATTTTGTCTATACTAGAAACTTCTGTTGTTTATTTATTTTCATTTTTGTCCTATTTCCAATCCCTATTATTCTCCTCCCATCCTAGGCAACCATTTTAGTATCTTTTATTTACACACATTTATTGATGCATCTCCTTCTAAAACACGTGAAGTTATTTTGGACACATGTGTTATCTTATACACATTGTGTTGTTCTCACAACTCTCTATTTTCCTCTTTTTTTACTCTGTATTTTTAAAATTTATCTATATTGCTATGTACACAGCTAGTTTACAAATAATCTTTTATATTGGCCCCTTGACTTGTTATTCTTCAACTGATGAAAGTAGATAATAGAAACTATTCTGATCATCTCACTGTGTGATTATGAAGTTTCAATATGAAAATACATATGAAAAACTCTTGGCGAACATTAAAAATTTCTCTGCAAATGTTAAGTATAGTATCTTGCAGAGCACCATAATAATAGAGATGACAACAAAGCTTAAGAGATAGAATGAGGAAGATAGGAAATGTGGACTTGCCATGTTCATGAAGGGCCTTGAGCTTTGCTGGTCTGGGAAGCCATAGCAAGCTAGTGGTGTCTTGGCATAACTGTCTATAAACCAGAATGCCAATGCATTTACTTCAGTTGTCTTCTGACAACCGGAATACTCTTGTCATCAACTTGTAATATCAATTGAAGTTGTTATCAGAATTCAACTTTTAAATCTAACTCAGAACAAAGAGACTTAGATGGACAGCTGGGTTAGGAAGTTGAAGGGCCAGAAAGAAGCAGGGTTTATTTCATCCAAGATAAAATAACAGGTATACGGTTGTTTTTATAATCTCTTGTCCAACTGATTAGACTTCTTTCTGCCTTGGATGTTACTATTTACTCATAAAAAAATTTTTGTTTAGTATCTTTTTAAAAATATATGTCATGAAGAACTATTTCTTAACAATTCATTTTGTTTACATTATTTTTTATTTGAAAGTGTTAATCACTCAGTCATGTCTGACTCCTTGCAACCCCATGGACTGCAGCCCATCAGGTTCCTCTGTCCCTGAGATTTCCCAAACAAGAATATTGGAGTGGGTTGCCATTTTCTCCTCCAGGGGATCATCCTGACCCAGGGATCAAACCCAGGTCTCCTGCATTGCAGGCAGATTCTTTACCATCTGAGCCATTAGGAAGCCCCATATTTTGCATTTAATAGCTATTTAGATATTTTTTATTTAATATCTCTTAATAGCTCTTTAATATCTCTAAATATTTCATACATGGAGTATACCAAATGCATGCATATAATTTAGTGGTAATACATAAAAAGAATGAAGTATATAATCTTGTAAACAACACACAAATTAAGAAACAAACATTGCCTGTGCTCTAAGTGACCTCTACCTCCCTCTCTCCTGTATCCGTCTCCCCGTCTCTTAGGAAACGAGACCTGGGTTCAATCCCTGGGTTGGAATATCTGGAGAAGGGATGGCAACCCACTTCAATATTCTTGGGCTTCCCTGGTGGCTCAGAGGTTAAAGCATCTGCCTGCAATGCAGGAGACCTGGGTTCAATCCCTGGATCAGGAAGATCCCCTGGAGAAGGAAATGGCAACCCACTCCAGTATTCTTGCCTGGAGAATCTCATGGATGGAGGAGCCTGGTGGGCTACAGTCCATGGGGTCGCAAAGAGTCGGACATGACTGAGCGACTTCACTTTCACTTTCACCCTAACTTTTGTGATGATTATGTAATGATTTTATTTTTTAATTTTATCAAGCCTGTGCTTCCTACTATAAAATATATTTTATTTTTTAAATGTCCTATGAATGGAATCATACTGTATGTAGTTTTTGATAACAGGCTTCTTTCTCTAGCTGTAGGGCTTGTGAAATTTTCAGTGGCAATACATATAGCTATAAATCATTTATTTTCTTTATGTGAAGAGGCCGTAACTTGTGTACAGTCTATTATTGAGGGAAATTTCATTGTCCCCAGTTTCCTGATGACTGTGAAAAGTACTGCTCTGTGCATTATTTATGGGTCTCCTGGTACCAGTGTGGAAGGGTTTCTAGGCTTTATTCCTAGACCTTGAATTCCAGGTCAGAGCATACGTGCATCACTGACTTTATTAGACACTCTTGGGCAATTTTCCGAAGTATTTGTGTCAATTTACATTCCCTCCAGCAATGTATGAGAATCCCCTTTGCTACACAGCTGCACTCATGGTGCAGATTACTTGTTTATATGATCCACATGATTAGACTATTGCTTTCTCTCATACAATCATATTTTCAATTCTAATTTTCTAAGACTACAGTGCTTATGTTGACCCTCTGTGCTGAACTGAAAGCTACTCTGTCTCCCAAGGTTGCTCTCTCAGAAGGCAATTCCCACCTATTTCTTGCTGAATAATAAGTACTAGTCTATCTAGGGAGGGAGCACGTGAGAGCAGAGTTTACTGTTCATGCATGGGAGCGTCCTCAGCCGTGTCTGACTCTTTGTGACTCCACAGCCTGTAGCCCACCGGGCTCCTCTGTCCATAGGATTTCCCAGGCAAGGATACTGGAGTGTGTTTCCTCCTCCAGGGGATCTTGCCGACCCAGGGATCGAGCCCACATCTCCTGAGTCTCCTGCATTGGCAGGAGGATTCTTTACCATTACGCCACCTCAATAATAATGTCAATAGTGATGAGGATTTCTTGACCTCATCACTATCGGCATTTTTGAACTGGAAAATTCTTTATTGGGAGGGTGTGCCCTGTGCACACTGGGATTTTTGGCAGCATCCCTAGAGTCTAATCATGAGGCATTATGAGAACGTCCTTTCTCAGTAGCTAATGCCAAAAATCTCCCTAGGCATTTCCAAATGCCCCCTGTAGGGGCAAAACAACCTTCAGTTAAGAACCACACTACGACTATATTCACTGTACATCTTGACTGGAGAATTGAGGTTAACAGTTGTAGCCAGTGATTTGAGAGGCATCAACAGCCTCTAAACACAAATGAGCACATTTTTTCCTGTATGCAAATGAGGTTTGAAAAGGGCTGTGCACTTAGAAAGAACATGTTCAAGACAAATGAAAACACAGGTAATTCCAGGAAGTATGAGTTTATGCTATCATTTTTGTTAGTTTGATTGCTTTGACGAAAAGCAAAAATGTTTTACCTGTAAGCAGTTTCTGCCAGGGAAAGTAAACAGCTGATGATGGACCCCAAATTCCCCCTAATACAGTAGTTACACAGAAAAACAAAAGCATGCTTGAGACAGACTCACATTTCTGGGAACATTCAGTAGACATACTTCCTCCTCTTCTTCCTGCTTAGGGCAACTAAAAACCCTGGAAAGAAGACTGTGAAAGGTGGAGAGACAATGGAGCAGAGATCTCAGAACTCAGTACATTGCCCAGCTGTGACCTCCATGGGTTTTCTTTTAGCCTCTTATATCTCAGAATTGGAGCTGAAGGAACCAACAACCTGGAAACACGAAGAGGTACAAAGAAAAAACATACAGACATCAATAAAATGCCTACTTTCTCTAGCCAAAGAACCAGGAAAGGAGGCAGCCTACAAAGACAAAAACCTTGCAGACAATAACCACTCTATTTTAACCAAGCAATCCAGAGAAATCCATGCCTTCCCCAACTCAGGCAGCCAAGACAGAGTAAGAAGCTAGACATGCATCCTTACGAAGCTGTAAAGAAGATCACCTTGCCACCATGGTGGCAGAGAAGGCCAAGTAGAGAGCTAGGACCATCTATTCTACTGGCTGGTTAGGGGGCCGTCTGCTCGGTGTTAGCACAGAACACATGCAAGCCTGGACTCACCTTCACCTGGAAGTGATGAAGCTCCTGTCTGCTGGTGACTTGTCAGAGAAAGCCTAGAGAGAGTCAGAATGATAGCCACTTCTGGTGGTAACTAGGCTACCTTACCACAGTGTCAGTGAAGACGACCTGGGGAATGGGAACACCCACGCCATCCAGCAGTAACAAAGGAGTATATCCCACCTCGTGTGTTAGCAGGTGCCTGAGCAGTGTCAGGAAAGCAGAGTTAAAATAGAACGATTAAATAAGATCCAAAGACTCATAACACAATACAAAAATGTTCAGGTATCAATTATAAATTTCCATCATATCAAGAACCAAGAAGGTCCCAAACTGAATGAAAAAAGACAACCAATAGAAGCCAACACTGAGAGAGCAGAGATATTAGAATTATCTCACAAGAATTTTAAAGCCACCATGATTTAAAAAAAAAAAAAGGAAAGTTCAATGATGTATTACAAAACTCTTGAAACAAAGGAAAATGAAGACTCTCAGCAAAGAAATTAAACTATACTGAATGTTAAAATAAAAGGGAGACTTGGCTTGAAAATGCCCCAACAGACAAAAATTATGTAAGCCACCTAAGCAAAAACTAAATCTAGTTTATTTCATGAACATAAGCAAAACAGGTTATTTCTTGTAAATGCCTCTGATAAACATAAAAAAACACTTGTCATTTTCCTAAAAATGGTATAAGATAACTACTTTTAACCAATCCCTTGCTGTCTAAAACTCCCCATTGTAATAGCCAATCATTGCAAAGGGGAGGGTGCTGGGCAAAAGAGCACGGCAAGGTGAGCCGTGTGGGAGGAGTGGCATGAGTGTGAAAGAGATTGGACATCAGAGCATGTTCAGAGACCCTGTCATGTCTGAAAGGTGACTGTGAGAGCTTTGGATTTTACTCTGAGTGAATGGGATGTCACTTGGGGGTTTCACAATGAGGAATTGTTTGATCTGAGATCCATTTTTGCTAACTCTGCTAACAAGTGAGAAGCCAATTTATATATTGATGAAAAGCTAGCAAAACCATAAAGCTGAAATATCACCATATCTCAAAAAATCTCTTATAAGAAATCATTGGCTTCCTTTTAAAAAGAAAAGGTTATTTGAGATTAGAATGTAAGGCAACTGAGGAAAAACTCAGAAACATTCCAATTTCTCTGCTGACAGAATAAGCCCCATTATACAGAGATTATCAGTCTTAGCCTTTTAAACTATATCTCTTTCTACTTCAAATTCTAAGACAGATGCTCTTTTCCTCTTTGTTAATGATAAGAATCAAAAGATTATTATTAAGATAGTGTTGATAAACTCCACCCCTAAGAATGAATGATTTTAAGTGTTGCATAGCTAGTTGCTATGAATGTTGCAACTGAAGAAAGTGTTAAATGAATTCCAATTAAAAAAGTAATGTGTTAAAGCTTGCAACCCACTTAAAATTTATCAAGGGATACATTAAAGTACATTTTAGCACAGGTGAGTAAAAATTGCGTAATATTTAATATCAGTTCATTGCTGAACTTATGTAATTACGGAAATCTGACTTGTTACTTTATGATAATAACACATATAATAGTAATAATTTTACAATTTTAAATTACTTGTAGGAATATCTGAAAGGAAGCATGATGGTTTGAAATGACCTTGTATGGTGTCTATCAAAATCCTATGCTGCCATAGACTATTTTTTAATATTTATTTTTATTTATTTGTGTATTTGGCTGTGCCAAGTCTTCATTGTAGCACGTGGGATCTTTTAGGTGCAGTTTATGGGACCTAGTTCACTGACCAGGGATCAAACTCGTGGCCCCTGCATTAGGAGTGCAGAGTCTTAGCCACCGGACCACCAGGGAAGCCCCTGTCATAGACTTTGATGGAATTTCTTCACATAAAGAGAAAGCTAGAATTGAAAATATTAGCAGTCTATCAAAACTATGAATTTCATTCTGTCCCTGCTCTAGCGATTGTGCTTTTGTGGTTTGTCAAAAAAAATTAATGATATAAAACACTGACAGTATTGAAAATCAGGAAGTATTTCAATGTGTGGTTTTTACTTGTGGTTTCTATTTTTCTTTTAACTTTGTGGTCAAGCTTTCACTAAAGAGCATCTTAACAAACAGTAGTTACTAAATTTGGTTTAAAAAGAATGTAATCTATCATTTTTATAAGAGGTTATTAAAGATATGTTACTACATTTATTATTAGTTTTTGTGACCTTGTCATCAACACGTATATTTGCTTCACAGTGTTAGCAGAGTTAGCAAAAATGAATCTCAGATTGAATTCTTCCCAGGTTAGGATTCCATCATAAATCTTAGCTTGTTTTCCAGATTTTCATTGTGTTATAATATGCATCTTTTCTGAAGAATCTTTTTCTATTAACATTCATCCTTGTAGTTCACAAGCTATTCTTAAATCACTCAAACTAAGGAGAGTCTTAATACACAGATACTTAAACTCTCTGGGATCAGATTGTTTAGCCTTCTATTTAATAATTACCATTTCAATGTCCCTCCTTACAATTCCACATGTATAAGTTTCACTGCCCTAGTCTCAAAACTCATACCCTTCTAGATATTTTAAGAACCAGACAACCTCAGATATTCATCAATGTCTCCCTTATCTGAACACCAAAATTTAAGGTTAAATGTATATAAAGTTCACATTACTTTCTGTTCTGATAAAGGTATAAAATAACAAGATAGTTTAAATCTTGAAACCATGATATGCAACAATAATAAGGAAAAATAAAATATAACAAAGTTTAACTTTGGTATCTTTTACTTGGCCCAAAAGTCCATTCATGATTTATGAAAATAGAAGATATTTTCCATAATTTATACACTCATAAAACTAATGAGACTATATATAAAACTATTAACTATATATAAAACCACTAAAACTATGTGCAGTATAAAAGAATAAGTTGATTCAAAAAAGGAATGTAATTGTGCAGTTTAGCTTGACTGTTAAAGCTCATTATTTTCACATTTTTATTTCTATTTACAAGAATAACTACAGGTTAATGAGCTTGAAACTATTTCAAAAAGTCATGGTCTTTTCAAAGCCTTGTAATTAGAAATCAACCAAAAAAAAAGATTTAAAAATATTAATAATGATTTTTTTCTTTTTTATCAGTGGTATACTAAATCAAGGTTTTATTGAATTTTATCTCTTGAAAATTAACAGATTGTTAAGTGTTTATGAAGTTTTCATTTTCAGAAAAAAGAACTGAGAAATAAATTTGAATATCTCTTCACCATTAAATAGCCATTGTGTTGTTTTAATCTTAATAAAAGTAATTGCAGTGCTGTCATTCAATTACCTTCTCAAGAAAATCTGCAGAGCTTGTATTGCCTAACCACAACAATATGTTTTTCTGTTCTTAATTAAATAGTTAATTTTTTCTTTTATTATTTGTAGGAATACAAGGAGAGAGACTCCAAAATGGTAAGTTTTCCTTTTCAGATTATTAGACATAAATGTGAATAAATTCATGTACAATAAACTTAGAAGTAATAGGCATCAGAATCTTCTTCAAAAGAAATTCAAAATATATTATCTATTATATGTAGTTTTCTTTAGGGATCCTCAACTGTCACATTTCTTAAAGAATAAACCACTTCATTAAATCCACTAATTTAATTTTGTGGTCAAAATTGTTTTTTTCATTTTCTCTTATTTTATTTAATGAACCGGAAATAGAACAGTAAATTCACTTTTGAGATTTTTATACTTTATTTTATTCTTTAACAAACTTTTTATGAGAATGTTCAATACAATATGCTCATTTTTGTTGTTCAGTCGCTAAGTCGTGTCCTACTCTTTGTGACTCCATGGACTGCAGCATGCCAGGCTTCCCTGTCCTTCACCATCTCCCTGAGTTTGCTCAAACTCATGTTCATTGAGTCAGTGATGCTATCCAAGCATCTCAACCTCTGTCACCCTCTTCTCCTCCTGCCCTCAGTATGGCCATTAAGAGGCAAAGTTACTTACAGGTGTTCACATCTTAACACAATTAAATGAGTCAATATTCCTGATGCCGTCTCCACTACTGCTGTCAAACGATTTTCACTGTCATGGAATTATATGATCACAGAATTCTAGAAAACCTCAGAGAATGGGGAGCCCAACTCTACTCATGACCTGAGCCTAGCCCACTAACATCAATGATCTGTGGCCACTGATGTCTTTTGAAAAATTTCCAATGATAGGGCATCATTTGATACCAGAAGCAAAATAACTCTGTTACTGCTCATGACCAGATAGAGATTTTCACATGGTTTCCAACAGAAATGCTCTGTTTTTGCCTGAAAGCAAATACACTTCTAATCCTTTATAAATTATCCTTGAGCTTCTGCCTGAGGATCTTTTCCCTCCTGTCGCTAGTGTTCATGACCACTGGTAAATTTAAACAGACACAGCCAGCTAGGTCTTTCCTTTCATCACAGGCACTGAAACACTAATTTTTGCCATCAAGAATGAAAGAGATAAAGGGAAATGAAATGCATTCTTGAGCGCCCGTGTACAGAAAGAAAACAGAAAACACCCGGCATTTAAACATTTCCTAACATCCCACGTAGTTAGAACGTGCCCCTCGCCGCCAATGCTTCAGTTTATCCCTACGTGCAGAACACGCTGTGAACACCACCTCGACAGCCAGCAGACCACTAACTGCAGTGTTTTAGTGCCTTCTGGTGTTGATGCCTAGAAACGCAGTTGGCATAATTTACACCATTTTAAAATGCTACGTGTACTGATCTTCCTCATGTTTACATGGAATTTTCTACTGTAGTTGACAAAAATACCTCAATGTAAAGGTGTATTTATCAATTGTTGAAAGAAAATACAATTTCAGCCTTTTAAATTCTGCATGATTTTATATCTATTAGATGTCATTATTTCTCAAGAGAAAAGATTTTGAACAAGAACAGGGAAGAACATGCTGTCTCTAAAAACTTACTAGTTAAGTCCATGTAGAGAAAATCCTCATTTACTGAGTTTCTTTTACATTTTGAATTTTTTAAGAAAAATATTAACCATAAATAATAAGGGGATGAAGGTGGCTGGAACTACCTCACTCATTTTTTAAAAATTATTTTTCCACAGAGTAACTCCTATTACACAGATAAGAAAAAAGACTCTCAGCAGATCAGCTTTGAAAATAAAATACTAAAATACCAATACAATATTGTAAAGTTTAAAAATAAAATAAAATTTTAAAAAAAAACTGAAAAAAAAAAACCAATAACTTCAAAGTAGTTTGAGTTGTGTTTTTGCAGAATCCTGAATGAATAGTTTTATGCTGTGAAAAGAGAGATTAGGAGAAATTATCAAAATCAGGTTAATACTGGAACTAAACAAGCTGAACTTACATAAAAGAGCAAAGTCAACATTTCCTAATACAGTAAGGGCCCATTTAGCAAATGAGTTTTTCCATTTGCTAAGGAATAGTCTTAAAAACTCCCCAAAAAGCCACTGATCCATACTTCTCACGTATCATTAGGACCATCTCTTCCTCTGTAAAAATTTAAGTCCTACACAGAGAGAAAGACACAAGCAAACCAATTTTTCCTGAAAGATATTTTAAAACATTTAAAACTCTCCATAATGTAAGAATTATCCAAACCAACATGCTTCAGAAAGAAAATAATTTAAGACAGCAACACAGTCTATAATCCAGCTGTTAAATTTAAGAAATATGAAAAAGTTTAATATTGCTAGACATTATGTTCTCTTTCACAAGTGAAATAATTTACCTTTACCATGTAAAATACTTCTTCCCTGGTGGCTCATATGGTAAAGAATCTGTCTGCAACGCAGGAGACTTGAGTTCAGTCCCTGAGTTGGGAAGATCCCCTGGAGAAGGGAATGGCAACTGACTCCAGTATTCTTGCCTGGAGAATCCCATGGACAGAGGAGTCAGGCGGGCTACAGTCCACAGGGTTGCAAAGAACTGGACATAACTGAGCGACTAACACTTTCACTTTCATGTAAAATAAGCATAATAATGATACTATAGCCACCATCGTGCTAGGAAGATCATTTCTTAGCTTTCTCTAATAAGCTGTTTGGATTTAAATTGAACATTTTTTATTCAAAATCTAGAAAATAATGCTTCTTGAATTAGATCTTAAAATGTAAAATTTTTTTAGCTTTTAATCAAGAAAAACTCAAAGTAATCATTACTGCGTGCGTGTGTGCTCAGCTGCTTCAGTGGTGTCCGAGTTTGTCAGCCCTGGGCTACAGCATTCCAGGCTTCCTTGTCCTTCGCTGTCTCCTCGCGTTTGCTCAGACTCATGTCCATGCAGTTTGTGATGCCATCCAACCGTCTCATCCTCTTCACCCTCTTCTCCTCTTGCCATCAATCTTCCCCAGCTTCAGTTTTTTCCAATGAGTTGGCTCTTTGAATTTGATGGCAAAGTAAATAATTTTTGGCATTTGTGTTATTGAATTTAAAACAAATATGAAGTAATTAGCCTCTAATTAAATAAATTTAAATTAAAAAAAACAAATATGTACAATTGGGATTAATTTGTTTAGTTCATAGTACTATTTCACTGAAGCATGGATAAGAATTACCTAGAAATTTAAAAAAAAAAAGTGAATTCTATAATAAAGACCAAGTATATATGCCTAACCAGTTACAGTTTCTATTATAAAATCATTAAAACACATGTTATATTTTAATATAAAATAAAAAATATTTTATATTATAAAATCCTTAAAATACATGTTATCTATTATATGTAGATATATGTAGCATTTTGAAGTAGCTGGGAAGAATATTCATTTTTGCTTGCATTTTTGTTAATATCTTTACTCCATAAATTCCTGTTACTGAAATCAACACTAAAGGAAAGAAAATAAAGTGTTCATTTGCATTTCTGCTAATACTGGCTTTGGAATCTCAAAACTCAAAATCACATTTATTTGATTATTTTCCCTTCAATTTATGATTAATCATATTATGTCACTGAAAATTATTTGTATATAAGTTCTAAAGACTCATTCTCTAAATAACCTAGAGTATAAATAAAATCTCACAGGAAATCTTTACATACTGGGAAACTGGGTCAAAACCTCAGAAGCAATTGGCACATGGAATTCTCTCAACAAAGCATGAAACACAGATTCTAAAAAACATGTAATTAAATAAAATATTTGCATTAATTACATTAGTGTTTATTATCCAAAAATGTAGGATTTTAGTTATAGACTTTTATTTCTTAATGTATTTAAAATTTTTTTCTTTATAAAATAATAATTTATTGTTCTTTTAATTGATTTGAAGCCATATGTACAAATAATTGTGCTATATTAAAAGTACTGGTTTTCAGTACATTTGTATCATGATCTCCCTACCGCTTAGTAATTTCGATTTGTCTCATTTAGTTTAAGCACATTCTTGTTTATCATTCTCATGTTTAGTATCTTGTAGGAACTCCTTTCATTTAAATGACAATAGAAAACATTTAAGAACTAATAAAATGTGTACAATGTGCATATCCTCACAAAAAGATTTTAATATATATGTTTGGGATTAAACCAAAAGGAGCTTGAGCCAGTTGAAGTTTACTTTCATGAGAGAATCTGAGACAAGGTAATTTGCCTTATTTTTATAATAAATGGCTTTGTTTCCTTCTCTTGCTTTTCCTGCTCTAATGTCTTTCTGATTGATTTAAGGTTCCCAAAGCTTTGTGGTTCATGGCACCCTTAAGTAATTAACTATTTCTCAATTACCCCTTCAATCATTTAATTATCACAATGATGTAATAAGGGAATGTGTGTGTTCCCGTTGATCACAGCACCCCTTCTCAAACCCTGGAATCAGATTGCACACTTGCAAACTCATTTCTCATTCCACATTGACTTTCACATGTTTTTATCAAAGCACCTACCAAAAAACTCAGTTTCACATAGTTACGACATTATAGAAAGGAATGTAGTGCAATCTAACATTGAAATTATGAATTACCTTAAGCTATAGATGCAACATCTGAAAGATATCCAAATATCTGACTGCATTTCCCCTACAAAATGTAAAATAGCCCACTGTGAGCTTATGGTCATGCCCAAATGCATTTCAGCACAAAGTTTGGGAAACCTGGGGTTAAAAGATTCTTTCTTTAATCTTGAAATTATCCAATATTATGATATTAAATGAAAGATTTAGTCTCTTATAATTAAATAATTGTGCTTATGTGAAACAATTTTTTATCAGTAAAAGTTATCACTTAGATGTACTCTCCAAATATTTGTAAATCTCTGCCTGGCTTGCAGACAGCTGCCTTTCCACTGTGTCCTCACGTTCTTCTGTGCACACACACTCTTGCTGTCTTTCCCTCTTCTTATTAGGACACCAGTCCTATTGGATCAGGGCCCAACCCTTGTCATCTCATGAAGCCTTAATTACCTCCTGAAAGTCTTCATCACCAAATACAGTCACCCTGAAGGTTGTGGATTCAATGTAAGAATTTTGAGAGGGCACAGCTCAGTCTATTCCAAGGTGCTTATGTAAACTCTGTGAGTATATTAGATTAAATAGAAATATTTGTTCACCTCAGCTGACTTTTCTCTTTTTAAATTTATATGTGCCTCAGCTCCTTCTTCTTGTATTGTTTCATTATCTTGTTTTTTTATTTCTAATTTCATATAGTTTATGTATTTCTGAAGGGGAAAACGCACCTTTTAAACTGCATTACTAAAGTTTTTTTGTAAAGATATCATTTTTCTGCTGTAACTGTCATCTTCCATTTTACAGAATCTCTCTATTGTATCTTCTTGGTTGGTTTTACTGCTGCCTTTTTTTCAATGTATTATGGTTCAGTCACTCAGTCATGCCCAGCTCTTTGTCACCCCATGGACTGCAGCACGCCAAGGCTTCCCTGTCCTTCACCACTTCCCGGAGCATGCTCAAACTTATATCCATTGAGTCAGTGATGCCATCCAATCATCTTATCCTCTGTCATCCCCTTCTCCTCCTGCCTTCAATCTTTCCCAGCATCAAGGTCTTTTCTAATGAGCTGGCTTTTTGCATCAAGTGGCCAAAGTATTGGAGCTTCAGTGAACAAAACAAAACCTTGTGCACACCAGGACCAAGGGAAAGGAGCAGTGACTCCCACAAGAGACCGAGGCAGAACTGCATGAGTGTTTCCTACAGAGGCATGGGCCAGCACTGACCTGCCGTGGGGACACAGGCTCTGGTTGCAGCAGCCCAGGGAGGTATAGCTTGTGGGATAAGTCCTCCTGGCGGAGGTCACCTTCAGCCCCCTAGAGAGCCACTGAGCAGACAACTCACAAACTGGAGAACAATTACACCGATGAAGTTCTCACACTAATGCAAAAATTCTGGGGCCCACAACAGATTTCCCAGTCTAGGGATCCGGTAAAAGGACTAAGAATCTCCAGGGAAATAGATGCTTGGAGGGCACAACAAAACTTTTGTGTGCACCAGGGCCCAGGAGAAAGGAGCAGAGATACCACAAGAGACTGAGCCAGACTTGCCTGTGAGTGTCCCAGAGTCTCTGGTGGAGGTATGGGTTGACAGTGGCCTGGCGCTGGGTCAGGGACACTAATTACAACAGTCCTGGCAGTCAGGCCTTTTGAGATATGTTGCCTTTGAAGGAGTCCTTTTGAAAGAGATTTCCATTGCAGTCATTACCCCTACCATGGTTTAGGCTCAGGCCAAACTACAGGGAGGGAACACAGCCCCACCCATCAGGAGAAAATTGGATTAAAGATTTACTGAAAGTTCAGTTCCGTTTTGTCACTTAGTCTTGTTCCACTCTTCGAGACCCCATGGACTGCAGCATGCCAGGCTTCCCTGTCCATCACCAACTCCCGGAGCTTACTCAAACTCATGTGCATCGAGTTAGTGATGCCATCCAACCACCTCATCCTCTGTCATCCCCTTCTCCCACCTTCAATCTTTCCTAGCACCAGGGTCTTTCCCAGTGAATCAGTTCTTCACATCAGGTGGCCAAAGGATTGGAGCATCAGTTTCAGCATCAGTCAGTCCTTCCAATGAGTAATCAGGACTGTTTTTTTCAGGATTTACTGGTTGGATCTCCACGAAGTCCAAGGGACTCTCAAGAGTCTTCTCCAACACCACAGTCCAAAAGCATCAATTCTTCGGCACTCAGCTTTCTTTATAGTCCAACTCTCACATCCATACATGACTACTGGAAAAACCATAGCTTTGACTAGATGGACCTTTGTTGGCAAAGTAATGTCTTTGCTTTTTAATATGCTGTTTAGGTTGGTCATAGCTTTTCTTCCAAGGAGCAAGCGTGTTTTAATTTCATGGCTGCAATCACCATCTGCAGTGATTTTGGAGCCCCCAAAATAAAGTCTCTCATTGTTTCCCTTGTTTCCCCATCTATTTGTCTTGAAGCAATGGGACCAAATCAAGGCTGTATATTTACTGAGAATGGCCCAGTAAATGGGCCATAAGAAGTGAAAGACAAAGGAGAAAAGGAAAGATATATCCATCTGAATGAATGCAGAGTTCCAAATAATAGCAAGGAGAGTTAAGAAAGTCTTCCTAAGAGATCAATGCAAAGAAATAGAGGAAAACAACAGAATGGGAAAGACTAGAGATCTCGTCAAGAAAATTAGAGATACCAAGGAAATATTTCATGCAAAGATAGGCACAATAAAGGACAAAAATGGTATGGACCTAACAGCAGCAGAAGATACTAAGAACAAGTGGCAAGAATACACAGAAGAACTGTACAAAAAAGATGTTAACGACTCAGATAACCACTATGGTGTGATCACTCACCTAGAGCCAGACATTCTGGAATGCGAAGTCAAGTGGGCCTTAGGGCATCACTAGGAACAAAGCTAGTGGAGGTGACAGAATTCCAGCTGAGCTATTTTAAATCCTAAAACATAATGCTATTAAAGTTCTGCACTCAATATGCCAGCAAATTTGGAAAACTCAGCAGGGGCCACAGGACTGTAAAGGTCAGTTTTCATTCCAATCCCAATGAAAGGCAATGCCAAAGAATGTTCAAAGATGAATTGCATGCATCTCACATGCTAGCAAAGTAATGCTCAAAATTCTCCAAGCTAGTCTTCAATAGTACGTGAACTGAGAACTTACAGATACTCAAGCTGGATTTAAAAAGGCAGAGGAACAAGATATCCAATTGCCAACATCTGTTGGATCATAGAAAATGCAAGAGAATTCCAGAAAAACATCTACTTCTGCCTTATTGACTATGGCCAAAGCCTTTGATGGTGTGGATCACAACAAACTGTGGAAAATTCTGAAAGAGATGGGAATATCAGACCACCTTATCTGCCTCCTGGAAATCTATGTGCAGGTCAAGAAGCAACAGATAGAACTGGGCATGTACTGGTTCCAAATTGGGAAAGGACTATGTCAAGGCTGTATATTTTCACCCTGTTTATTTAACTTATATGCAGAATACATTATGCAAAATGGTTTTTCCAGTATAGATGTGAAAGGGGGACCATAAAGAAAGCTGAGCATGAAAGAATTGATGCTTTTGAACAGTGGTGTTGGAGAAGACTCTTGAGAGTCCCTTGGACTGCAAGGAGATCAAACCAGTCCATCCTAAAGGAAATCAATCCTGAATACTCATTGGAAGGACTGTTGCTGAAGCTTAAATTCCAATCCTTTGGCCACCTGATGGGAAGAACTGAGTCATTGGAAAAGACCCTGATGCTGGGAAAGATTGAAGGTGAGAGGAGAAGGGGATGACAGAGGATGAGATGGTTGGATGGCATCACCGACTTGATGGACGTGAGTCTGAGCAAGCTCCGGGAGTTGGTGATGGACAGGGAAGCCTGATGTGCTGCAGTCCATGGGTCGCAATGAGTTGGACATGACTGAGCAACTAAACTGAACCGAAATTTTTGATGAAACTGCAGAAAACTGCCTGGGTCCAGCCCCGGGCTGATCCAGGGAGTTCGAAGTGGAGATGGCGTCGGTGAGGATCAGGATACAATAGCTTCAATTAGATATTAATTAGAGATGTAAAGAGTAATAGAATGAGGATGGCTCAGTAGGAAAATTCAGTGGAGAAAAGAGGCTGAGTAGCTTGGTTTACGCAGGGAGACCAATAAAACTTCAAGACAAGAAGCTTGCACCACTTACGGAGGCCACAGGTGTCCTTCCATTCTCCCAGAAGGAGAGGAGACACTGAGGCCTCCCGGGTCGGATCTTAGAAGCCCAGGCAAAATTAGTAAGCTTGGTGGGTTCTGCGCTCCAGATGGAGATTCAGCCAGAGTGAGAGAGAGAGCAACATGGGGAGACCAGTATTTTGAGAAACTGATCCCCATTCTTTATTTTCCATGGTCTACTTTTATACACTGAGACATTATGCAAAAGTCACTTGGGGTCAGCAGTCCTGACTTTTATCAAAGTCAGGTGCTTCATACAAATGTATACAGAGGTCTTAGGGGTGTTACATCATCTTCTGGCCAGGGGGCCTGCTGACAATTTATGACCCTCTCCTTGTGACAGCGGTCAGTCAACCAGGACACTTATTTCTCCAGGGGTGATTATTCTTAAAACAGACGCCACCCAAATAAAGTTACATTCCTATAGGGTGAGGGTATAGTGGGTTTTAGTTAAGGAAAGAATTTACTTAGCCTAAGGTCTAACGTGATTTATATCAAAGGTTAATACTTATTTCTTCTATATATTCATTAATGTGTGTAAGGGCAGGGGATGTGGAGACTTAGCAACAAACATTGGCTCAACAAATGAAAAACCCTTCACCAATACAGTTTCTAATCAGCCCACTATACTTATACTAATGGTTTTCTAACTTTTGTAAGGAACCTGTTTTTAGAAGGTTTAAAGCATCTCGTGCTTCTCAGTTGGGAGGCTGTGAGCAATCACATGTGGCCGGACAAGCCTGTCAGGCAGGCTAGAGAACCTTCAGAGGAGTTTGTAGGTTAAAACACTCTTGTCACGCCCAGGAGTTTTGATTAACTGGAGCTCTAAGTTAACTCCTTCTCTGAAAGAGGTAGTGGGGGACAGCCGCCCGTAAAGTCAGAGGTGTAGGTGAGAGCACAAAGTAGTAAAGTAGGCAGGCTCTGGTTATGGGGGTAGATGCTCAAGGAGTTCCAGGGGGACTCCTGAGGCTCGATCCCGCCTTTGCGTATGTCGAGCCTCCTTCCTCATGACCTTTGCCACGGGCCGAGTGCCTCACTCAGGCCCCCAACACAAAACATAAAGAGAAAAATCTTAAAAGGCGTCTTGCTGTCCATGGGGTTGCAAAGAGTCAAAAACCACTGAGCAACTAAACTGAACTGAGTATGGCCCTGATCATTAGAGCAAGACCCAGTTTTATCCACAGCCAGTCCAATTTATTGCTTTATCTTTTATTGTATGGAAAACTGCTAAGTTACAAAATAAAAGTTCTGTGTATTATCCTCAGTCCCTTCACTGTTCATCTGGTTGCTTTCATAGTCCCCTTCTCATCCCCCAGCCTGGAGGTCTGGGTGATGTACACTGATTCTAATGAAAGTTTCAGTTCTTTACTTCCACTGAGAGTGAAACTGAAGGACTGAAAAGGAATGCAATGGTTTCTAGTATTTTATCATCTGATTATGATCATTGGAGTTTATTCTTGAATTCATAAATAGTTCAGTCATTTTTCTTTTCAAAAAAGTAACAAGAAAAGAAAAAAGCAGACAATACCTCCTCCAAGAACTTTCCTGGCCTATCCATTTTTATCTGCTGATTTTATATCTGATGTAAAGTATTTTTTTCCTGTCACCACCTACACTGTGTCAGTGGAAAGTGAAGTTTCTGAGTCTATTCATCAAAAAGGCATTAAAGAAGGAACATGGGTAATAAATATTTATAGCTGTATAGCTGTCACCCTGACTCTAGCTTCTCTGTAGGAGAAATGTGGTTTTTTTTCTGGTATATAGAAGCACGATGCCTGTAATTTAGGTAAATAATGGTCATAGACGGTTAGATAATCGAGGAATCTTCTAGTGCCTTCAAATCCACAGACTTCAAGATTGATCAGGAGAAGGCAATGGCACCCCACTCCAGTACTCTTGCTGGAAAATCCCATGGATGGAGGAGCCTGGTAGGCTGCAGTCCATGGGGTTTCGAAGAGTTGGACACGACTGAGCGACTTCCTTCACTTTTCACTTTCATGCATTGGAGAAGGAAATGGCAACCCACTCCAGTGTTCTTGCCTGGAGAATCCCAGGGACGGGGGAGCCTGGTGGGCTGCCATCTGTGGGGTAGCACAGAGTTGGACACGACTGAAGTGACTTAACAGCAGCAGCAGCAAGATTGATCAGCTAAATATACTCTCAATATAACATGAGAAAAAATAAATATTCAGTTGGTTCTAGGCCAAGATAAACCTATAAGACCTACAAGTGTTCCAGCCTTCTTTTCCCCTAACTTCAAAAAAAGAATTCTCTATCCCATTTTGGTCTCCTTTTTACCCCTGTTTTTCTATGGAAAAGCTTTCTTATTGGCCCAAATATTTTGGCTTCCTTTGGGAGAAATGGAGACAGGCAAGAGGGTCTAAGGAAACAAGAAGATGTACAAAGGTGAGGCCTACAGAAAAAGTTGTGGTCTGGAGCACACTGGGAATGCAAGCCGCTTTGGTAAATGGGAAATGAGGCAGATTTCAAGTTTTGGGGGGACTGATTGTTCCTTTGCGTGTCATTTTGGAATTACTCTTGCTTTCCAGGACATTTTTCTTCTAATGGTGGGGTTGAGTCACCGAGGTCAATGTTTGAAAGTGTTTTAGTTGATGGTAGTGATGGAGTAAAAGTGGAGTTTTAAAGCCAAGGCGTTGTACCAGCTGGATTTCAGACTTAAATCTTCACCTGAGTCACATGAGCATTCTTGTTGTCTGCCTAGATTCCAAAGACAGGAGGAGAGGGAAAATCTGAACAAAGCATGAGGAGAGACGGTTTTTGGACTACCCCCAGAAAGTAAAAGGGATCTGGTAGCGACCACACTAGATTGGAATTTCAATTTGGGAAGAATACATGGTTTGGTACTGGATGTTCCAGGCAGAAAACCAGACTTGTACAATGTTATGTCAATTGATTAATTAAGAAAATGCTTGAAATTTCCCAGTGAATATGACCAAGAACTGGATTCTTAAGTTGACACCAAATTTCTTACAAAGATGCCAGACTTCTCAGGGCTGGTACAGTTTCTGCCTGGCTCCATGCAATATATCCTTGTGGACATAGCCTCTTCAGTTCAGTTCAGTTCAGTCGCTCAGTCGTGTCCAACTCTTTGCGACCCCATGAATCGCAGCACGCCAGGCCTCCCTGTCCATCACCAACTCCTAGAGTTCACTCAAACTCACGTCCATCGAGTCACTGATGCCATCTAGCCATCTCATCCTCTGTCATCCCCTTCTCCTCCTGACCACAATCCCTCCCAGCATCAGAGTCTTTTCCAATGAGTCAACTCTTCGCATGAGGTGACGGAAGTATTGGAGTTTCAGCTTTAGCATCAGTCCTTCCAAAGAACACCCAGGACTGATCTCCTTCAGAATGGACGGGTTGGATCTCCTTGCAGTCCAAGGGACTCTCAAGAGTCTTCTCCAACACCATAGTTCAAAAGCATCAATTCTTCAGCGTTCAGCTTTCTTCACAGTCCAATTCTCACATCCATACATGACCACTGGAAAAACCATAGCCTTGACTAGACGGACCTTTGTTGGCAAAGTAATGTCTCTGCTTTTGAATATGTTATCTAGGTTGGTCATAACTTTCTTTCCAAGGAGTAAGCCTCTACTGGGGTTTAATAGTCTGTGAACACCCTGATACAGGCTACTGACAACCAGAAAATTGAAACATTCTTAGGAAATAATTTGTAGTGTATAGAAAGAAGGACTTTGAGTTCTTCAAGGTAAATCCTATCACAGAGACAGTAAATAGAACAAATCTCATAATCAGATAAAAGTTTACAAAGTTTTGAACTAAAAACAAGGTTCTTTTTGCAAGCCACAGAGTTGACTTGCTGCTAAGATCTGTCTTGCTAAAACAAACTATGACTGGGACAATACTGCCATAGAGACACTGAACTCAGAGGTGGAATGCCAGTGACCTGGGAGGCAACATTCTGGTTTCCTGTTCCACTGGGAAGAACCAACTGCATGTTGTCTGCCTTGTGTTAGGGGAAGGTTTGATTACACATAATAAAAATTTTAAGAATATAATATGGGCTTACAGAAGATATAGTTTTATTTCCAGCTGATGCAAAAGGGTCCAAAATTAGGCAGTACTAGTGTTGGTTGTTCTACAATGACTTTCAGAAGGATGTCTCAGGCTTCTCCTTGTTCAAAGCAGCAGAATGAAGGCGAGGAAAGAAAGGCAGTGCTAACTCTGTAATACTTCCACTTGCCTCTCATTTACCAAGAACTTAATGAAAGGGCTACTATCTAGCTGTAAGGGAAAGGAAACAAAATATATTATTTGGTGGTACCTTTTCATACCTTTATTAAATTATGTTAGCAAAGAAGAAGGTAAGAAAAAATTGGGGGTATATTCCACATATAGATGATCTTATTTGCAAAACACAAATAGAGGCACAGACATAGAAAGCAAACATATGGACACCAGGGCAGAGCAGAGAGGGTGGGATGAATTGGGAGATTGGGATGGACATGCATACACTACTGATACTATATGTAAAATAGACAACAAGAACCTACTGTATAGCACAGGGGGCTCTACTCAGTGCTGTGCTGTGCCATGCTGTGTGGTACTAAGTCGCTTCAGTTGTATTCGACTCTTTGTGACCTCATGGACTGGAGCTTGTCATGCTCCTCTGTTCATGGGATTCTCCAGGCAAGAATCCTGGAATGGATTGCCATTTCCTCCTCCAGGGGATCTTCCCAGCTTAGGGATTGAACCCGAGTTCCCTGAATCTCCTGCATTGTAGGTGGATTCTTTACCGCTGAGCCACCAGGGATGCACATTCAGCGCTCTGCTGCTGCTGCTGCTGCTGCTAAGTCACTTCAGTCGTATCCGACTCTGTGCGATCCCAGAGAGAGCAGCCCACCAGGCTCCCCCGTCCCTGGGATTCTCCAGGCAAGAACACTGCAGTGGGTTGCCATTTCCTTCTCCAATGCAGGAAAGTGAAAAGTGAAAGTGAAGCCGCTCAGTCGTGTGTGACTCTTAGCGACCCCATGGACTGCAGCCTACCAGGCATCTCCGTCCATGGGATTCTCCAGGCAAGAGTACTGGAGTGGGGTGCCACTGCTTTCTCCACTCAGACCTCTGCTGCTGCTGCTGCTGCTGCTAAGTCGCTTCAGTCGTGTCCGACTCTGTGCGAGCCCATAGACAGCAGCCCACCAGACTTCCCTGCCCATGGGATTCTCCAGGCAAGAACACTGGAGTGGGTTGCCATTTCCTTCTCCAATGCATGAAAGTGAAAAGTGAAAGTGAAGTCGCTCAGTCGTGTCCGACTCTTAGCGACCCCATGGACTGCAGCCCACCAGGCTCCTCTGTCCATGGATTTTCCAGACAAGAGTACTGGAGTGGGGTGCCATTGCTTTCTCCACTCAGTGCTCTATGGTGACCTAAATGGGAAGGAAACCCAAAAGAAAGCGGATATATGTATATGTATAGCTCATTCACTTTACTGCACAGAAGATACTAATGCAACATTGTAATGCAACTACATTGCCAAAATGAATTAATTTTTAAAAATTTGTGGTGGGGGGTAAAAAAATAGTGGCTGTTTCTTCCTCAAGGCTGTAAAAAATCATATTTGCATCTTATGCAGGCTCAGAGAATATAAGCTTGGAAATAAATTTATGTGCAATTCTGGTCTTTATTTACATGCTGAGGATAAAAGGAAGGCAACTCTAATGATAAAGTAAGAAAAGAGTCAAGTTTGGAGTCCCCTCAAGTCTTAGAGCCCTCAGCTAACTGAGGATAACAAATGGTATACATCATTCCATGTTCAAATGCACACCCAAATATTTACACATAAGTTAAACATTTAAATAATAATTAAGTTTCTTTAATTATATAAAAAATATTTAGCTTTCTTTTTCCTCCTGAATCAGTTTTGGCAGCAGTTTTTCCAAATATATGTTTACTTACTCTAAATTTTCCACTTTCAGCAATAAAGTTATTATGACATCCTATGTTATCTTTTAATATGCCCTGCATCTAAACTAATGGCCCTTTTGTCATCCTTTTAAAAAATATTTCTTACTTTTCTCTTATTATCTTGATCAATCTTGCCAAAAGTTTGTTAAATCTGCTTTTCTTTAAGACTCTTCTGCATTTTTGTTGTTCTTGGTTTTCTAAACTATAAGTTTATTATCATTATTATTTATGCACTCCATCTGTCCTTAAGAAGACTTTTCTAAAATAAATATTTAAGACTATAAATTTTCCTGTATTGTTTTAACTGTATCCATAAGTTTTGATATACAATATTTTGCTATATTTAGTTCCATATATTTTCTAAATTCTGAAAGTATTTCTATGATTGGTTTTATTTGTTCAACTTCCAAGTGCCGGGCAGTGAGCAATAATTTTTGTTAGTGGTTTACAACTGAATTTGAGTTCTTGAAGCCCTCTTCAAATTGTCTCTGCCCTGCAGAGTCCCCTGATGTGAGGCGCTGTGCTCCTGTAGCTTATCCCCAGGTTCAAGGCTCTGACAGTCCAACCCATATCATCTTAGTGTTAGAGGTCCTCCCAGCAGGTTGCCTTTCTTGTGGGGCTTCTCAAAGATCATTACCTTCCATGCCATCCACTTGCCCTTTGACTGCAGCAACCTGCTTCAGCAGAGTGAGGAGATGGGGCCTACAGCCGTGGGTGCTGCCCTCCCCTCCCCCACCCCCGCCCCATCATTTTGAATGCCACGCATGTTTGAGCTCTAAACCTGCTCATGCTCTGGCTGAAGGAAGCTGTAAATGGGATAACGTTCGAACTATGACACTATAAGAAATAAGTAATTATTAAACTAGCAGGGGAAAGTCATCTTAAAATGACAGGAAAACCCATGAGAACTCCTGCCTAAGCATTTTCCCATGATCTAGAGAAGAAATAACTCACAGATCCAGTTTGAAAAAACAGAAAGATAAAGCTGATATCTGTTTCAGTCAGTTTACTTCAGTCGCTCAGTCGTGTCCAACTCTTTGCGACCCCATGGACTGCAGCATACCAGGTTTCCCTGTCCATCACCAACTCCCGGAGTTTGCTCAAACTCATGTCCATGGAGTCAGTGATGCCATCCAACCATCTCATCCTCTGTCGTCCCCTTCTCCTCCTGCCTTCAATCTTTCCCAACATCAGGGTCTTTTCCAATGAGTCAGTTCTTCCCATCAGGTGGCCAAAGTCTGGAAAACCTAGCAACACATTCATATAACAAGGTAAAGAATGAGACTCTTCTTGTTCCTAGAATTTTGGTGAAAAGCCTCAAAGCAGAGGACAACAGATAAGAACTCTGCATCCTAAGGTGGCTTCCCTTGTGCCTGCAATGTAGGAGACCTGGGTTTGATTCCTAGGTTGGGAAGATCCCCTGGAGAAGGAAATGGCAACCCACTCCAGTATTCTTGCCTGGAGAATCCCATGGACAGAAGAAGGCTCTGGAGGGCTATAGTCTATAGGGTCACAAGAGTCGGACACAACTTAACGACTTCACCACCACCATTGCATTCTAAAGAAAACGGCCAAGAAGCTGCCAGACCTCTTTCTCTAGGGATTGCCCAGGGATGGCAACTGGTTGTTATCCTGCCCAGCTCATATCAGCCTCAGAAAGAAGATAAGGGAATAAATATTGCCCAGTGAGTGGTGAGAGAGTGACATGCCAAGCAATGCACTTGCAAAGACATAAGTTTTCTGCAGGAAGCGTAGATGAGCCCTCAATCCCTGGCTTTGATATTTACTGAGTTGCTGAAAAGTTTAGCCTCATGCCAGTGCACCAAAATCAAATTGTTAAAAGTTCTTAAGAGAGATCAATTTTCATGCCCTGAATCTGGGGAACTGATGTTAACTAAGAAAGAAAGGAAAATTCAGAAGCATCAAAGTGATAAGAAAGCAGAAGTGAAATTGAAGAAAGCGTGAAAGAACAAACCAGCTTCCTCCCTACCTTTTTCTCTTGCAGGCCTGAGAGTGATAGGTGGGCGTGAGCTGGAAAGAAAGGGGAATTTTTTGCACTGTATGCGAGATTGAACTTTTAGCATTCAAATTTGATTGGAATACTTAATACCCGGAAGTGGATGGACCTGCCTGAATTACTAAAAAATGAGGAAGGAAGATGTAATGGAACATGTTTGCTTGAAGATCAAGAGAGAAACACATTTCCTATTTGTATCTCTTTGAGTTTAGTTCATTCAGTAAATCACAAAACAAATATAAATTTAGATAGATCGATATATGCACACATACAAGCATACACACAAGCATGCACAATTTCAATAAATTAAATAAACCATGAATAATCATGTTAATAAGTATTCCAATTCTAACAAATTTTATATAGCTCTGGTTTTCCTATTAGATATTTATTCTCTAATAGATATTTCCATATTTCCATATCTATTAACATGACATTTTAAAATTTATTTTATATATCAATCAGTTCTATAATGGACCTATCCATGCTGTAAAATTCTTTTAATATGTTGATGAATTGTTTGCAAATACTTAGAGTTTTTACATTAATATGTATAAGAAAACTGGACTCTACTTTGGGTTATCTTCTTATTGGGCTTTGGTAGCAATGTTTTCTAATTATATAGAAACATTTTAAATATTCACTATTTTTTCCATTTCCAGAATAGTTTTAAAAGCATTGCAATCATCAGCTTTACTACTCCTTTGCAAAAATAATTTTTCTGTAATAATAATTTTCTTTATACTTTCTGTATCTTCGTGACTAGTTTGATCGTTGGCATTGCAGAAATTCAATGCTAAATAAACAGATCCATGTAGTTTAACATAGTTCTCACTGATAGTCAAGTCTAAAAAACAGTTGAACATCAAAGTTAATCAGTGTCTCAAAGTATTTTGTATAAACTCGTAAGAATATCCCACCAAAGAAAGACTTGAGAGGCCACCAGCCCCTAGACACGATTCCACAAACTCTACAAGATGCTACTTTTGCCCTGAAAACTCAGTTTCCCGAATGCAAACAGTAGAACCATACGGCTGAGGCTGAGGAGATGAAAATAAGCTTGGAACAATGAAGCAGAAAGCCACCACTGCAGACACTAATGGGAGTCAGACACGACTGAGCGACTAAGCACAGACAGCTGCTGGTCAGAGGCGAGGTGTTATCCTCCTCAGGATGATGTGTCTGCAATGGCAGCTTTCTGCTTTCTCAGTAGCTGGGCTGTAGCCACGACCACATCTTGGGGTCACAGCTCCTCTCCAATCAGCACTCTTCAGTGAGATCCCTTTTAGGATAACCTCTCATATCTCCCTTTCACAGGGCCTGCAACTGACCACCAGCTGCCCATACCTCTGCGCTGTTATGTACAGACAACAAATGGCTCCAGACACCGGCCTCTTGGCTTCGCTATGGAGCAGAGGCAGCTCTGGCCACGGTCACTCATTTCTACTTCTCTCCTAACAGAGTCAGTTCCAAGATCTTAAGTTGCCTCGTCTCTAGAAAGAATAAACATCTAAACATGTCCATTAAGCCAAAACAATTTCCAAAATAACAATTTGGCCACTTGGAATGTGTTCTTGGAACTATAGAAGGGAATAAAAAAAAAATAGGAAAAAAGTCTAAAAACAGAATAGTAAAGCAAGACCCAATGTAGCACTTATTTCCATAAATGGAGTAGCAAGAACATTCATTTTCACTTATTTTATTAATCCCAAAGTGGGAGTTGGGATTCATTGACATGCAAAGAGGATGCCTCCAAATTTCAGGATGTAGAAATGAATAGGCTAAGAGGGAAAACACTGGGGTGCTTCACAAAACATAAAAATGTGGATTTGAATTATTTTAAAAACATTTTAGTTCAGTTTTCATTTTTCACCCCTGGATCATATTCACAATTTGAAAAAAGCAACACATGATATCAGTTTTATAATTATATAGTGAAAATGAAATAAGGAGTAATACACACCATGGTAAGCCAAAGAGTTCAGATTAGGAATATTAGATTTTCGGAGTGCTTCAGTTCAGTTCAGTTCAGTCTCTCAGTTATGTCCAACTCTTTGTGACCCCATAGACTGCAGCACGCCAGGCCTCCCTGTCCATCACCAAATCCCAGAGCTTGCTCAATCTCATGTCCATCAAGTCGGTGATGCCATCCAGCCATCTCATCTTCTGTTGTCCCCTTCTCTTCTGGCCTTCAATCTTTCCCAGCATCAGGGTCTTTTCCAATGAGTCAGTTCTCATCAGGTGGTCAAAGTATTGGAGTTTCAGCTACAGCATCAGTCCTTCCAATGAGTATTCAGGACTGATTTCCTTTAAGACTGACTGGTTGAATCTCTTTGCAGTCCAAGGGACTCTCAAGAGTTTTCTCCAACACCACAGTTCAAAAGCATCAATTTTTCGGTGCTCAGCTTTCTTTATAGTCCAACTTGCACATCCATACATGACTACTGGAAAAACCATAGCCTTAACTAGACGGACCTTTGTTGACAAAGTAATGTCTCTGCTTTTTAATATGCTATCTAAGTTGATCATAACTTTTCTTCCAAGGAGCAAGTATCTTTTAATTTCATGTCTGCAGTCACCATCTGCAGTGATTTTGGAGTCCAAAAAAATGAAGTCTCTCACTGTTTTCATTGTTTCCCCATCTATTTGCCATAAAGTAATGGGACCAGATGCCATGATCTTAGTTTTCTGAATGTTGAGTTTTAAGCCAACTTTTTCACTCTCTTTCACTTTCATTAAGAGGCTCTTTAGTTCTTCTTTGCTTTCTGCCATAAGGATGGTGTCATCTGCATATCTGAGGTTATTAATATTTCTCCTGTCAATCTTGATTCCAGCTTGTGCTTCATCCAATCTGCATTTCTCCTGATGTACTCTGCATATAAGTTAAATAAGCAGGGTGACAATATACAGCCTTGACTTACTCCTTGACAGGAAAATAACTTCAAAGGGAATGAAGGCAGGAGCCCCACCTTCTGGCATTTGCCTCTCCTCTTTTGTTGATGCATGTTTATGTGCCCAACTCACAGTGAGGCCAAACAAAATGAAATGTCAGAGTTTGGAGCAGAGAAAGTTTATTGCAAGGTCATGCAAGGAGAAGTGGTGGCTCATGACCTAAAAAGCCTTGGGATTTTAGGAAGGGTTTCAGCAAAGTGCTTTTAAAAGCCAGGTTGGTGTGAGGGTGGGGGTAGGGGTTGGGGGATCACAGCGAATGTGATCAGCTCAGGCACAATTCTCTGGGTGGTGGTGAGGTTGCACGGTGGTATGACAGAGCTTAACATTATCAGTCCTTAGGCTCCGGGAGTCTGGGGCTATGTGCTCCTGGTCATCAAGTAGTTAACATCTTTAATTGGGGGAGGGAAGGGGGTCAGGGTTCATATCTGTAAAACAACTCAGGAAGTGTGCATCAGATACTATTATCTGGGTACTTCAGAGAGGAGCTGAAGCAGAGAGTATGAGGGAAGGCCTGTCTTGGGAAGGCTCCTTAGGGTCCTGCTTGGTTACATATAAAACTCTACCTTTTCCAGGCTCAGTGTGTTTGCAGAAGCAGCTGCACTATTTACTAAACACCAGATTCCTGCCTTTATTTTCCTCACTCTGCATCTGCAAAATATTTAAACTTTTTTCGAGTAATGTTGGACATGATCATTTCATGGATGTCAATTTTAAAAAAAGAGATGTTCCTTCTGCTGCAGTTTGGAGCTCCTCTCAGCCAGCAGCAGCAGGAAAAAAATTGATTTTTTCTTTTAGTGTTTAAAGTTTTGTGATGCTTGGATTGACACTGAGTATAAATGATTAGGTAGGCATCATCCTACCCACTAGAAGTTTATAATCTATGGTAAACCATCATGTCATTCATTTATAAAGAATAATGGAATAAGAACATGAGACCAGAAGAGCAATAACACATCGACAACATAGATGGGTTTTTTTAAAAGAAAACTTTTTGATATTTATTGCTATATTTAATATTTTTGTACATCTATATAAACCTTTAATCCAGCTGTATTTACATTAAGTAATTGTTAGGTAGTTAGAATAGGAAAAATGAGTCCAAAATGGCAGTGGTTAAAAGACAAAGAAAGGAAAAAGCCCACAAAAACGGAACAAAAGAAAATCCGAGGACTGGAGAGAGAACTTCAGGTGAAACAAACATGGCCCTTCTTGGCTAGCCAAATTTGCATAAGGCGGGCTCAGCGGAGAGGAGACAAAACATATAAAAAGAGGAAGCCAAGACACATTGAGGCCTTTCCTTTGGGGTCAGCCCGCCCTCACGCCTCAAGGGTGTACTTTCCTTTACTTACCGAATAAAACCCTGAGGTGTAACCGAGCTGTAACACTGGTACACCATTTAAAATATTTGCTGCAGCAAGACAGAACTAAGGAAATCACACACTCCCCTGACATATGCATTTTTAATGCTGAGACAGAACACTTTTTTAAGAAGTAGCTTGCATTGGCATATAGCTTTGCTTGACAGTGTTGTGTTAGTTTCTACTGTAGAGCAAAATGAAGCAGCCATACATAGACGCATGCATATGTGCATGCAAAGCTGCTTCAGTCATGTCCAACTCTTTGCAACCCATGGACTGTAGCCCACCAGGCTCCTCTGTCCAAGGGATTCTCCAGGCAAGAGTACTGGAGAGGGTTGTCCTTCTCTAAGGGATCTTCCTAACTCAGGGACTGAACATACATCTCTTAAGTCACCTGCATCAAACCCATGTCTCTTACTTCTCCTGCATTGGCAGTTGGATTCTTGACCACTAGTGCCACCTTGGAAGCCCCACATATACATATATCTCCTCCCTTTCGGATGTCCTTCCCATTCAGGTCACCACAGTGCATTAAGTAGAGCTCCCTGTGCTATACACTATGTTCTCACTAGTTATCTATTTTATACATAGTGACATGAAGGGTAACAGTTCATGATCAGATGGAGAGCTAGAGAGAGACTAGGGGCTGAGAACTAGGGGGCTGGCGGAACTGACACATTCATCACTCACTGCCTGATTTTCCACCAGATCCAGACAGATTCTGCAAGAGAGTGAGATTCCAGAATCTCTTGAAGTGACGGGCTAGAGCAATGTTTTCCTAGAGCATTTGATTTCCCATATTTTTTTAGCACCTGTGTCTGCCCTACACTGGACAGAGCAAGATTTAGACTATGCACTTAGCCTGCATCTGTTATTTTTGTAAGAATTATAATCTCTACAGGTAACAGACACAAACTTAACAAACTGAAAAACCAAGTGGAATCATCTGGATGGACTAGTTGTGTATGAATAGGCAGCTGTTGATTTAAATACATAGCAAAATAGTCCCTCTTATATTATGACAAGTACTTTTCCACTATTTATCTGTTACCTAAATAACTATCAAAAGTCAGGCTAGCCCAGCCCTTACCAAATGCATTTTGAGTTTTTTTCAGGCCTTAAATTTTTTTCCAATAAAAATTTGTCTATATATGTCTGTAACAGAATCACTTTGTTGTATACCTGAAACTAACATAACATGGTAAATCAACTATTTCCAGTACAAAATTTTTAAAAGACAGAGTAATTCTAGATTTCTGTCTAGTATTATACACACACACAAAAAGATCTTTAGTTTGTCATCACTCATTTCTACAGCTGCCTTGTACTTTGTAAAAAAATTATTTTGAAAGGAGCAAAATTGATTTTTTAGCAGCAAAGTCAGACAAAAAGAAAGGCCAAATGTGCAGCAGTAGTGTTGGAGGCAGTAAGGGAGGAAGCTGGCTACTGAAAACCTATGAAACAAAGAGGAGAATGAGAAAGTAGAACAGAGAAGAAGGTTACTTTTATAGAATTCTATGTGATGAAAGTGAAAGTTGCTCAGTCATGTCTGACTTCTTTGTGACCCCATGGACTACACAGTCCATGGAATTCTCCAGGCCAGAATACTAGAGTGGTTAGCCGGTCTCTTCTCCAGGGGATATTCCCAAACCAGGGATCAAATCCAGGTCTCCCACATTGCAGGCAGATTCTTTATAAGCTTAGCCACCAATGTGAGGAAGCCCATGATAAAGCCACATTCCTGTAAAAGTAGCGAAATTCTAGCTAGGCATGTACTTTTGAAGATTTCCTCTTGTTCATTCAGAGAGGTACTTGGAGGGTTCAGCAGTACATTCATTTTGACTCCTGTTAGCAAAGACATAACTGAGGGAAAAGAAGGTTAAAAATCAAAATGTCCACTTGACATTTCTAACTGAGGAAAGTGAATTAGCATTATTGCTTAATTAATTTTTTCCATCCATAGAAAACTTAAAAGCACCTGTTTAAAGCAATCACTTTAACTTTGCCACCATCACTCAGGTACCATTAGAGAGAAAAAGAGGAGTACTAACTTCCTTTTAAAAAGCACCAGATTTACCAATTATCTTAAATAATTTGTTTTTATGTTATTTTGCATCATCATAATTTTTCTTTCCTCTCCAACACTGACACTTTGGCTTTTCATAACCTTGCAATTAAAGTCCTTCAGCGAAGCCAAATTATAAGTAAAGCAGCTGTTCAGAGCTGAAATTGAGGCAGGAAATTTTGAAGTGGTTTCCTTAGCAATGAGAAGGCTGTGAATGTTCTCAGAAGCAAAGTTCCTGGCTTCTCCTATCTCTTCCATCTGCCTCCCTTGCCATCTCTCACAACCTCATCCATAAACCTCTTTTTCCTCTGGTCTCATGCACCTTTGTGTTATTTATCTTCAGGCATATTTTAAATGTATTTATTCCTTTGTTCATTTCTACCACTTTTTAAAGAAATTCTAAATGTTGTATATGACAAACCTAGACAGTATATTGAAAAGCAGAGTCATCACTTTGCTGACAAAGGTCTATACAGTCAAAATTATGGCTTTTCCAGTAGTCATGTATGGATGTGAGAGTTGGCCAATAAAGAAGGCTGAGCACCAAAGAACTGATGCTTTTGAATTGTGGTGGTGGAGAAGACTCTTGATAGCAAGGACATCAAAGGAGTCAATCCTAAAGGAAATCAACTCTGAATATTCATTGGAAGGACAGATGCTGAAGCTGAAGCTCCAATACTTTGGCCACCTGATGCAAGGAACTGACTCACTGGAAAAGACTCTAATGTTGGGAGGTTGAGGGCAGGAGGAGAAGGGGGTGACAGAAAATGAAATGGTTGGGTAGCATCACTGACTCAATGGACATGAGTTTGAGCAAACAGGACTGGACAGGGAAGCCTAGAGTGTACTGCAATCCATGGAGTCACAGAGTCAGACACTACTTCAGTTCAGTTCAGTTCAGTTCAGTCGCTCAGTCGTGTCTGACTCTTTGTGACCCCATGATTCGCAGCACGCCAGACCTCCCTGTCCATCACCAACTTCCAGAGTTCACTCAGACTCACATCCATCGAGTCAGTGATGCCATCCAGCCATCTCATCCTCTGTCGTCCCCTTCTCCTTCTGCCCCTAATCCCTCCGAGCATCAGTCTTTTCCAATGAGTCAACTCTTCACATGAGGTGGCCAAATTACTGGAGTTTCAGCTTTAGCATCATTCCTTCCAAAGAAATCCCAGGGCTGATCTCCTTCAGAATGGACTGGTTCTCCTTGCAGTCCAAGGGACTCTCAAGAGTCTTCTCCAACACCACAGGTCAAAAGCATCAATTCTTCGGCGCTCAGCCTTCTTCACAGTCCAACTCTCACATCCATACATGACGACAGGAAAAACCATAGCCTTGACTAGACAGACCTTTGTTGGCATTACTTTGTTGGCAAAGTAATGTCTCTGCTTTTGAACATGCTATCTAGGTTGGTCATAACTTTTCTTCCAAGGAGTAAGTGCCTTTTAATTTCATGGCTGCAGTCACCATCTGCAGTGATTTTGGAGCCCCCCAAAATAAAGTCTGACACTGTTTCCACTGTTTCCCCATCTATTTCCCATGAAGTGGTGGGACCGGATGCCATGATCTTCATTTTCTGAATGTTGAGCTTTAAACCAACTTTTTCACTCTCCTCTTTCACTTTCATCAAGAGGCTTTTGAGTTCCTCTTCACTTTCTGCCATAAGGCTGGTGTCATCTGCATATCTGAGGTGATTGATATTTCTCCCAGCAATCTTGATTCCAGCTTGTGCTTCTTCCAACCCAGCATTTCTCATGATGTACTCTGCATAGAAGTTAAATAAGCAGGGTGACAATAAACAGCCTTGACATACTCCTTTTCCTATTTGGAACCAGTCTGTTGTTCCATGTCCAGTTCTAACTGTTGCTTCCTGACCTGCATATAGGTTTCTCAAGAGGCAGGTCAGGTGGTCTGGTATTCCCATCTCTTTCAAAATTTTCTAGTTTATTGTGATCCACACAGGCAAAGGCTTTGGCATAGTCAATAAAGCAGAAATAGATATTTTTCTGGAACTCTCTTCCTTTTTCCATGAGCCAGCCAATGTTGGCAATTTGATCTCTGGTTCCTCTGCCTTTTCTAAAACCAGCTTGAATATCTGGAAGTTCATGGTTCACGTATTGTTGAAGCCTGGCTTGGAGAATTTTGAGCATTACTTTACTAGCGTATGAGATGAGTACAATTGTGCGGTAGTTTGAGCATTCTTTGGCATTGCCTTTCTTTGAGATTGGAAAGAAAACTGACCTTTTCCAGTCCTGTGGCCACTGCTGAGTTATCCAAATTTGCTGGCATATTGAGTGCAGTGCTTTCACAGCATCATCTGGTGACTGAAAAACAACAAGTGCTGTATTTAACAATGCTACTTACCAAATATTGAGGACTGAACACAGGCTCCAAAGATACCAGGTCCTAACCCAGGAATCTTCAATAATGGTGCCATATGGAAAAGGAGACTTTGAAGTTGTAATTAAACTGAGAATGCTGACATAAAAAGCTATCCTGGACTATCTGTGTCCTAAGTGCCATGTGTCCTTATAGAAAAAGCATAGAGAGATTATACTAACACACACACACACACACACAAACGTAAAGACCGTATGAAGATGGACTGGTTGGATCTCCTTGCAGTCCAAGGGACTCTCAAGAGTCTTCTCCAACACCATAGTTCAAAAGTATCAATTATTTGGCATTCAGCTTTCTTTATAGTCCAACTCTAACATCCATACATGACTACTGGAAAAACATTAGCCAGTCCATCTTAAAGGAAATCAGTCCTGACTATTCATTGGAAGGACTGATGTTGAGCTGAAACTCTCATACTTTGGCCACCTGATGCAAAGAGCTGACTCATTTGAAAAGACCTTGATGCTGGGAAAGATTGAAGGCCACAGGAGAAGGGGACGACAGAGAATGAGATAGTTGGATGGCATCACCGACCCAATGGGCATGAGTTTGAGTAAACTCTGGGAGTTGGTGATGGACAGGGAGGCCTGGTGTGCTGTAGTCCATGGGGTCGCAAAGAGTCGGACACGACTGAGTGACTAAACTGAACTGAAATGATATGAAGATGGAAGATTGTGGTCATGTGGCCACAAGCTAAGGAATGCCAGTGACCACTGGAAGCTTGAAGAGACAAGGAAGTGTCCTCCCCTAGAGCCTCTGGAGGGAGCATGACCCTGCTGACAGCTTGACTTCAGGTTCCTGGCTTCCAAACAGAAAGAATAAATGTCTGTTGTTTTAAGCACCAAGTTTATGGGAACTGTTAAAACAGCCACAGTAAATTAATACATTATGAATAGTTAAAAAGTAAAAATATTCTTATTTTTCCAACAAGTATTAAAATAAACATTTTATCAGATGCTGGAGGTCCAAAGAGAAAAATGTGAGCACACCGTAACTAATTGCAATTTCCTTTGATTAGAACTTGTAGACATTATCATAAAGATGGATTGCTAATTCTTAAAACTAGAAGGCATCTAACATCTCTACTCTAAAAAGGTGGTGAGGGTTTCAACATTATTATTAAGATATCACTAGTTGTTGTGGTTTAGTCGCTAAGTCTAAGTCATGTCCGACTCTTTTGCCAACCCATGAACTGTAGCCTGCAAGGCTCTTCTGTCCATAGAATTTTCTAGGCGAGAATAGTCTAGTGAGTTGCCACTTTCTTCTCCAGGGGATCTTCCCGACCCAAGGATCAAACCCATGTCTCCTTCATTGACAGATGGATCTTTTACCACTGAGCCATCAGAGAAGCCCATCTGGACCACCGCTGGAACTAGTAACTACTTCCAAAGCAGGAATGGAAAAAGACTGACCATCTTCTTTATCTCTGTAAATTCCTTCTTTGTCCAAGATGGAGTGAAGCCACTTTACCAGTCATCTCTTGTTTGCAAACAAGCAATCCCGTCTAGAGCAAGCAAATAAGAGAGTCAGCCCCATGTCTGCCCTTGGGGTACACAAGGCTCTGCTGACCTGGGTCCCACTGGGTTCCTTGTGACAGAGGGAGCAACTGTGTAGAAGAGGCTCTCCTAGCTGCTCACTGATAATATGTACTGACAGCATGCAGGTGTCTCTCTAGGTTTGCAAGTTGTCAAATCCTATGGGATTTAGGATAACTCAGCCTGCCCAAAGGGAAAGAAAAGAAAGTTTGGATTTCCTGGAAATACTCTGATATGATTTGGATATAGAGCAGTCTGCAAATGATGTCACAGCAGAGACCCCTTGAGGAAAATGTAACTTCCAGCTTCTTCCCTTGGCAGAATCCTGAAGATTGTTCTATTCCTGTGTCTTAAAGAGATCCTCCTAGTGCTAGCTGGAGTGTCAAGTGTATTTCCTCCCGTACCAGCTTAAGAACTGAAATAAAGTTGTAGACTTTCTGTGTACAATGCAAAAGTCTAGCTCCTCTAAAACATCATTTGCCTGTATCACTTATAAGAAGAGGCATGAAAATCAGTAGGGACTATAAAAAGAGAAAGAGCTAGAAGAGTGAGTTTTTCTGAATGAGATCTTACCATAGTCCGATAAGAGTCCAGCACTTGTATTTGCGAAAATACAGGAAAGAAACATGAAATATGTTTATATGGTACTTATATGACAAGCACTATACTAGGTACTTTTTGTCCATTGTATGTAATCCCATATGGCAAAACCAATACAATATTGTAAAGTTAAAAAATAAAATAAAAAGTCAAAAAATAAAATAAAATAAAACCCCTATCAGGTATAATTCTCCCAGAGTCTGCTAGGTTTATCTGTTTCTACAAAAACAGACAAAGATTAAATAACTTTATTTAAACCATACAGCTAATGGGAAATTAAATCTTGAACCCAGTTCTGCATGACTCTAAAACTACATTCCATCATTACATTTCACTGAGATACCTAGGAGAACTAGAGAAACCCTGGAAAGTCCATCAGGTAGATGGTTCTATTTCTTTGCCATCAATGAGAACAGAGAAGCCAGCAATGGGTATGGTCTTCAAAGCAGATGAGATAAAAAATTTTTATAAGACTATGAAAATAGCTTGAATACTTCAGGAATAGACAGATTTACTCCTACTGTTAGGACAAATTTGAAAATATCCCAACTCTTCTTCTTCACCCAGCCCCATAAATACATATATGACCCCTTCTATTAGGAAAGAACATGTATCCTAGGAGGAAATTTTATATCATGGCAATAAGGTCTTCATTGATTAAGATAATAAGCCTGTCTAATGAAAAGCAAGCCAGGAAAAAAAAATGTATTTACATGATAAGGTCAGCTTTATCATTTTTACAAGAAAGTTATACAATATTAGCAAAAAGAACATGCCTCCCTCACATAAACCAGATCTAGCAGTCTTTGAAAGAGAATTAATTCTTGTGTTGGAAAGATGGGCCACCTTTATGTATTTTCAGAAGAAACATTGGTACAGAATAACTGAGATTGGAAAACCAATAATACAGGAAGCATATATGGGTTTAGAGACCTTCCCTCTTTCCAATAGAATAGACCTCAAAAGACTCCAGGCCCCAGGACGAGCAGCTAAGCATGGGAAAACTCCATTGATACCTAGCCCAACATGGTAGAGAAAGGAGGAGCCTGCCATGCTAATTTCATTTCAAAGAAGAAAATTCTCACAAGGAATAACAGGACACTGGAGGTCATGCATCTCAGTTTCCATGGAGCTTAACTCCACCCCATCCAGAGCCAGATGAGTTTCAGTCTGGAGCTTAATTTTCTTCTTTTCCTCAGGAGAAACCCTTGAAATAGAAAACAATGAGAGAGTCTTCAAGCACCTGTCTCTTTGGAGATCTAACTATGGATATCTAATCCTCTTCAATGAGAAGAACCCCAAGGAATATCTACATTGTGGAGTTTAAGGACTCCTGAGATGCCTGACCAAGTAGAACTCCAATTAAGGTTGTTAAGAGAAATTGAAGGAGTATCAATATTGATAAGCAGACCCCATCTGAGCCACCAGGGAAGCCCAATATTGACATTGGCCATTGTCAGTTGATTACCTACATTCATTTCATGCCTTCTTCATTGACCTCCAGCGTATCATTTGATTAAGTCTTAGATCCCAGTCCAAGCTTCAAGAATCTGAAAACTGACGCATTAATAAGAGAAATACAGTGTTTCACTAAGGGAGTTTAGGATGAAAGAAAGGCTTTTAATTTAGGAGAAACATAGCAGTTCCTATGTTGCTGGGAGTCACATGGTATAAAGGAAGAAACTAACGATGAAAGAGAGAGACAATTGCAGGGGCAAATTTGTGTGTCCTCTAGAGAGCTGACTCAACTTTGGAGAGATGGACAATCCCTTATGGTGTCAAGAAGGAAAGTGGGTACCATTGGAGGTAGTTTGGCAGATTTGATGAAGAAAAGATAGTGGAACATCTCTTCAGGTTGTCTCTGTTTTCTAAAATAAAATATCTGCTGAGAATGAAGAAGTAGATATTGAAGAGTCAAGGAAAGAGAATCATGTGTTGCATAGTTTCTAAGAAAGCCAACTACATAACCATTAGCCATATGTATGTATCCCCTGGAGAAGGAAATGGCAATCTACTCCAGTATTTTTGCCTAGGAAATCCCATGGGCAGAGGAGCCTAGAGGGTCACAGTCCATGGAATCACAAAAATATTCAGACACAACTTAGAGACTAAACACCAACAAATGTACCTAAAAACAGCCAGCACTAATAGAATTCCAATGAGAGTTTGATATGCTAAAATTATTATCAGGAGGTACTGGCATACCACCCTCAAAACTGATAAAAGTAGCAAGAGTAAGGAAGATTTGAGAAACTCAACTAATAAGCTTGGTCCCATGAACATAGGTAGTTTCCTATGCCATCATTCCTCAAAAGAGAAAATACTTCAGATCAACTACATGCAAGGCTACTAATAATGTCTCAATGAGTCCCATAATTATTTGGCGTATAGATTATTCTCTGACCCACTCTAAGAAAATTATAAGTTAACAATGAGCCAATCCCTTCCACCTGAAGGGATCAGAAATTTTAGAAACAAAAAACAAACGTCTAAATAATGTTTGGGTTAGAAAGAAAATAACGATATACTATAAAAAGCATTTAGAACTGAACAATAATGAAAATGATAACACCAAAAAAAAAAAAAAACCTGTAAGATGAAGAAAAAGCAAAACATTCCTCTTGGAAAATAATTTAAAAATGCATAGAAGTGTAAATAAAAATAAACCTTTAATATCATCATCCAGAAGTAATCAGTTAACACTTGTTATAAAATCCATCAGGCTATGCATACTAATGTAATGGGATTTCTTCTATCAGAAGCTTGTTTGCTTTCAGTGTTCAGGCTTAATGGAGAAAGTACTTCAGTATATTCTCCAAAACAAGGATAATTTTTTTCCTAAGGAGAATTGTGTGGAGTAAAAGATTTTTTATTTCATTACTTAATCAAATATAACCTTTCCCATTACACTACTGTGTAATTTACTTGTTTTTTCATTTTACTACTGTAAGATTATGCTTACAAAGAGTACTCCCTGTATTCTCAACATCTTTGAGTCATCTCAAATTTAATACAATTTAAGATGTGAGATGTGCTTCTAACTTGATTGACTGGCTTCCCTGTGTAGTTTCAACATCACTAACCAGTAATCACATATTAAATCACCAATTTTTCTTCCAAAGCCTTAAAGTTGTGTCTTTTCTAATTCATTTATTGGAGTCTAAACTAGACTGTAGGGCTTCCCAGATGGCACAGTGGGTAAAGTATCTGCCTGCCAGTGCAGAAGCTGCAGGGGACTCTGGTTCCATCCCTGGGTCAGGAAGATCCTCTGAAGGAGGACATGGCAACCCACTCCAGCATTCTTGTCTGAAAAATCCCCTGGACAGAAGAGCCTGGCCGGTTTACCGTCCATGGGGTCACAAAGAGTCAGACACAACTGAGCAACTGAGCATGCAAGTAAAATAGTCCTTGCCAGGTAAGAAAACATCCTTGAACTCATGGACTTAAGACACTAGGATTTATTATTGCTTGTATGACTTCAGGTCAGCTAGATGCTTTCTGATCATGGCTGACTCAGTCAGGCCTCCATAGCTAGCTTGGAGTCAGCAAGAGACTCTGGGATCTTGGCTGAGCACTCAAGTATTTGGGGTCAGGTGGCTCCAGAATGGTCTACCATGGTTTTAGTTGGGACACGTGGGCAGACTCAAGTCACAAACCCACCTGTGGCCCAGACATTAGTCCACTGTTAAAGTTTATTTAGTAAATGATCTTATGCATCATCTTCTTGATGAATTTTGGTTGCCATCTATAGATTATTATATCTATATTTTACACATTCCTTTCAGTTTCCTCAGCCATTGGGTATATTTAGGGGGAAAAAATGAATGAATTTTCTTAGAGAAAAACAAGCTACTACAGTTAAAATAATATGTTAAATTAAGAAGTTAGGATAAAATAAACACAGAAGTGATCATTGGCATATTTTTAAATCTAGCAATTATTAATGCTTTCATTCCTCAGCTAAATCTATTAAGCCCCATATCTGCAGTGCACTATCCATATTTTATATTAGACTATTATTATATTTTATGTTACTGTCAAAAATAATCAGAATACTAGAAATTTTATTTTACTGTGTAAATATTTACACCGTAAAAATTGAATGCTTATATGATTAAATGATATAAAGTTATGGGATTATATAATGTCCTGATTTTCTAAAATTCATCATTTAAGTTTAATTATGATAGAAACAAGAAATCTAAAAATATTTCTATTTTATTATGTAAAATATGTAAATATCCTAGCTACATAAACTTCAAAACAGTAGTCTGTTACCTTAATCTATGTCTGTATCTTACAATCTAATTTTAGCATATTTTTACATGAAAATATACAATTATTTTTAATTTGGCTTTTAAATCAAAAATAACAAAGACTGATATAAACTTTGGCAGATCAATAATGATTAACTTTCATTTCCTTTTTTATAATTTTGTCTACTTTTAAAATTTTACTGACCCGATGAACATGTATCTCAGTAGCATCCAAAAATAATAAAAATTACTTTTTAGCTCTGTATTCCTACCAATAATGAATTTATTCCCTTTCCTTTATATTCAAATTTAAAATGTAGAAATGTTAAATTATTATTTGATTTTTAAGATATTATATAATTATGACTGCATACATGTTACATATTATTTGGTAGCTCTGAGTTTGGCCACTTGATGCAAAGGTTAATTCATTGGAGAAGACCCTGATGCTAGGAAGGATTGAGGGCAGGAGGAGAAGAGGGTGACAGAGGATGAGATGTTTGGATGGCATCACCAACTCAATGGATATGAGTTTGAGCAAACTCCAGGAGATAGTGAAGGACAGGGAAGCCTGGGGTGCTACAGTTCATGGGGCCACAAGGAGTTGAACACAACTGAGCAACTGAACAAGAAATTTATCCTAAATAGAGAAATATAAACTTCACCGTTTTTCTATCCTCAATCAGAATTTCCTGATAAATATTCATATTTGAATATATCAATTGTTTTTAGCATAAATTGAATGTTGTTCAAAGTCCCAAGAGAAGTACCCCCTTGGTCACTTGATTAACATTAATTTGTTAGGGGTTAAAAATTAATTGCTAGAAATTTTAATCACTTTTGAATTTTAATATTTCAGGGCTTTTTTCCCACAGTTGTATAGTAACTAGACCAGATCTTCAAAATGTGTTCTCTTTACCTGAAATATTTTCTTTTGCTCATCCTTTTTACCTGGTTAACACCTTCTTATCTTTCAGGGCTCAGCTTAGACATCACGACTCAGGTCATCTTGAAATGCTTGCTAGGTTACATCATTGAATGTTACAATTCTTCTTCCGCTATATTTGAGCATTTGTAATTTTATATCAACTAGAAGTCAGTCTTCTTAAGGACAGGGATATTCACCTTATTTTCCTTCCACTGCTTTATCACTTGCACCTAGGATAGTGATGGCTGTAAAGTAAATATTCAATAAATATTTATTAATTAAAAACCAATTTAAATATTAAGTTACTGTTTCTATCCATCAACCTTTGAAATCAATAAGGTCAGGAAAGCCTCCATCTTGTCACTACCAGAGCCTCAGTTTTAACACATAGTATCTGGCACAGAGCAAACATTCACTTCACATTCGCTTAATGAAGGATGAGAAAGATTTCAGGAGTGTACTCTGTACGGATAGTGGATACAGAGGACAAAACAGCTACCCTGTGACCTGCATTGGAGGTTGGATCAACCTCAGTAAAGAGGAGAAGTGACATTTCCACTTGACTGAATCCTAAATATACAAAATTTGGGAAGTTCTTGAAAGACAAATGTCTGAATATAGAGGAAGTTTATTCTCTGAGTCTCTTATTCCAACAGAGGAAAAGAAAAAGAATCCATGGCTACAGATGTGGAGATTATTTACTTGCCCTGAAATTTTCAGTGTCTTTGTGTAAATAACACAGTAAGAGTTCAGTATAAGATTTGGCTTACCAAATTTTATATGAAAGTTGCTAGGAAAATATATAAAATCCTTAGTAACTGACTGCGTACTTCATTACCATTTAAAAGTAAATTGATTATATTTAAATTGATTTCATGAAATTCTGCTCCCTTTAACATCACTATATGGCAGAAAACATTTCATTATTATTTGTTACTGAAAACTGAAATGATTTCAAGGCTTTGTAGCTAGAGCCAAACAAAGGCAAGAATCTATTATTGACAAGTTCAAATTTCTGCTGAACAGACTCTGCCCAAATTGAATCAAGTATTCATCTTAGTTCAAGTGATCATGGCTGAGGGAGCAGAGTGACATAGCATCACACTGGGCTTCTCAGTGGCAAAACTTGACCTTGTAGATGGGTGAGAATGGTGAGTCCCCAGAGAAAAATGAACAGGTAGATATATCCAAGTGCACCAAATTTATTTTCTGATGTATTTGGTTGAACACCACCTTGGGAGTTCCCTGAGTTAAATTCAAAACCAGCCCCCATACTCAAAGGGCAAGAGGAGACCAAAGAAAGAGGCAGACCACTCCACGTTCATTGGTGGTGTTTCAGTTGTTCAGTCACTCAGTCGTGTCCTACTCTTTGCGACCCCACTGACTGAGTACACCAGGCTTCCCTGTCCTTCACCATTTCCCAGAGTTTGCTCAAACTCATGTCCATTGAGTCAGTGATGCTATCTAACCATCTCATCCTCTGCCACCCCCTTCTCTTCCCACCCTCAATCTTTCCCAGCATCAGGGTCTTTTCCAATGAGTCAGCTCTTCACATCAGATGGCCAAAATATTGGAGCTTCAGCTTCAGCATCAGTTCTTCCAATGAATATTCAGTAAACAAGGGAACACATACACAAGACTTGTCTTGGGCATCCACAGAAAGCATAGATCTCCACGACCACCATCCAGAATCTTAAAACTTCTAGAGGGCTTAACAGGATTCAGTCACATACACAATGCAGATGGTCTCAACAACACACTCAACATGGCATTCTTGAAATGGATCCTCCTGTGGGGCAGGATGGTGGGAAGAATGTACTTCCCAAGGGCCAGGGCCAGGGGAAGGAAGTGTCAGAAGCCTTTGATTGTCAGAATCCAGCTCTCAGGTCCACCAGTAGTCGTGTCCTCTCCGTGACCTCCTCCAACAATATTAAGCTTCAACTCTTTATGAAAAAAATGTCAAATACAATTAAAGACCATCCCCTGAGGTTTCCCTAGAATGCATCAAGCTTTATGGGCCCTGCCAAATGATTCAACTCAGCAAAAGGATTAGTAGAAAGGGTTTCAATCCATAGAGTAGCATGAAAACGCCATTTAGTCTTTAAAGTTTAATATAATAAATATGGTAATTATAGTATACTACTCAGACTATTACACACAATTCTTAACCAAAGGAAAAAAAAGTTTAATAATAAAGCTGTAAAACTCTCAATCACAGTCCATTCAGGAGACAGAAAATGTATCAGGAATTTGAATGAGGAAGACAGGATTTCTAACTAGTAAACATGTGGTTGCTAAAATGAGCAGCTGCAGGCTGGTTACTCCCTTAGGGTGGAGGGGGAAATGGATAAGGAAGGAACTCAGAAACTGAAGGGAGGCTGCAAGGCTGAGATCCAGACCTCAGGGTGGATGGTGTCATTGCTATTTGCTGCCTGTCACTGTGATGATGAAGAAAGTCAATCAAAGCACTCTTTACAAAACTGTGGAACCATGAAAATATCTTGTCATTGTGGTGATCAAGACACCTGCTGGAGGAGGCTGCCCCTGAACTGCAAAACGATGAAGAAACACGCTAGGAGGTGTCCTCAGAAAAAGGCAAAGCACGTTCAGCTGTGGTTTGTGTGCCAGCATCCATTTCACACCCACCTTCTCCATGTCCCATGGGAAGCAGAGCACAGAAGGATAAGCATCCCTTCCTACTCTTCCTGCCCTCCAGACCCTCTATTGTCTTCTCAGCAGAGCCTAATACCAAGCCAGCTGGCAAAAGGTAAATGTAATCTGCAGAGTCTAATTCCATCATCACAAAGCAGGGCAAACAAGGGTGAGTTTGGAGCTGAGAAGTCATAAATCCTAACTGGCACAATCCACCCCTTGGCCACTCAGTAACCACACACATACTTGAACACACATTTCAGCCTCCCTACAACACATCTCTGTTTCTATCTAACAGGATGGCAATTTCCCTCACATTAGTAAAGGAGCTCTCATCCTCTTCCCCAAATGGAAAAACACTGTCTCAACACCTATTGTATCAGTCATTCCACCAATTCAGTTACAGTCCCACTGAATATTCTTTTGATTCCCTGGTGGTGCAGGCGGTAAAGAGTCTGCCTGCAATGCAGGAGACCCGGGTTCGATACCTGGGTCAAGAAGATCCCCTGGAGAAGGAAATGGCAACCCACTTCAGTACTCTTGTCTAGAAAATTTCATGGATGGAGGAGCCTGGTAGGATACAGTCCATAAAGTCGCTAAAGACTAAATTGTAAAGTTATTTTTCTACAAAATTCATATACTGTTCATATATATATATATATATAGCTACTTCACTGCTTGATTATCAGACCCAATTTTTCCAACTATATGAGAGAAAACAGCACATAATGCTCTGATTCAAAACATACATTGTATCCTAAAAGATGAAAGCTCCTTCTTTCAATGTGTAGTCTTCTAAGTAAAACTGTAATGGAGACTTCAATAGCTATCCCATTTTTTTAAAGCAGAGCAGCTACTTCTAAGAGATAATATGCCATCAGACCAGTTCATTCCTTCTGCATGAGCCGAGCACCTTTCATGAGCTGAGTTCCTTTCTTGCAAGACTGGCTCCCTGTTCAGAAGCAATGCAGTCCAGGATATCATGAGTGCTCATAAGGCATTTTGCAAGTCCATGGGTGGTGATGCTGGCAGAAGCATCAAAGTCAGGGATGCCAAATTCATATCCAGAAAACATATCTTTTTCTTTTATTTATCTTTTATTTTTTTAAGATATATTTATTTGGCTGCATTGGGTCTTAGTAGTGGCACAGGGGACCTTTTTTTGTTGTGATGCACAGACTCTCTAGTTGCGGCGAGTGGGCTCTCTAGTTGTTCCCTGGCATGTGGGATCTTAGTTCCCCAACCAGGGATTGAACTTATGTCTCCTTCATTGTGAGGTGGATTCTTAACCACTGGACCACCAGGGAAGCCCCAGGAAAACATGTCTTTTTCAGTGAAGATGACTCTGTCTCACGGTGATGGAAATAGTTCAATGTAATCGATCAGCCCAGTGTCACTGGCTGGTCCCCTCAAATATCACCACCATATTAACACCAGATTCAGAGATGCTGTCTGTCATTGGGAGGTTGGGCACTCAGCAATAAGCAGTAGCCGGATTATCCTTTTTTAAGGAGAAGCCCAAGTTGTTGAACTCAGGGTGACTCTCCATCCTTGCCATCCTGGTCACTTTGTTCCTGGGCCATCAGACGTGCACTGAAGGGGTTGGGGAAAAAAGCTGACTGACATTCATTTGTCATTTTAACCATATGATTATTGAGGTTATTAAGTCTGGATTTCTACTTTACCTCACCCCTAGAATGCGACATTCAGCAGAACTTTTGGCCCATCATCAGGCGTCTCTTTCATTTCGAGTGTTTCTCTTTTCCATGTGCAGATCTGCTTGCTATGCATGAATGGAGGAGAATTTTAAACACCTATTTGTAGGAAAAATAATTTTTATTATTGTTGATGTCCAACTTATAATTAGATTTCTCCATCGTGAAAAAAATGAATGCCATGATACATTCTTGTGCCTCTAAGTGTTAGGTATGTCCTGTGCCTCTAAGTGTTAAGTTGGTGTTTGTTTTTTAATTATATGCAGTGTCTAAAGTCATGTGGATCATACATCTCCCCTACTATTTTCACCTTTATCCCAATTCCACTTTCTCCCTAGAGATTTATAATCTAATAAGGCTTTCCAGTCACAGATAAAGATATAAAAATATTTCCTTCAATTTTAAAACTTGTGCCAGCAATAAACTCTTCTATTAATCAAGAATCTTCCCAACCCCAAGGCTGACCCAGACTGAGAGTAAGATTTCTGGGACGTCTCAAACTTTAATTTGAGTAAATATTATCCAAAGAGCTTGTTAAAATGAACAATCTGACTTGGTAGAGCTGGGATGGGCTCAAGACTCTGCATTTCTAATAAGTTCCAAGATGATGCTGATGGGAGCCCAATCTGTGCAGCCATATTTTGAAAACAAAGGAGTTAACAGACAAAGCATGTGCTGTGCTGGAGCCTGTTTTTAGCTCATGTTTTCAGTCTATTTTTACATTTCAGGAATTTTGTAAGCTAGTTGTTAACATAGCTGGAGAAGGAAATGGCAATCCACTCCAGTGTTCTTGCCTAGAGAATCCCAGGGACAGGGGAGCCTGTTGGGCTGCCGTCTATGGGGTCACACAGAGTCGGACATGACTGAAGCGACTTAGCAGCAGCAACATAGCTACTATTGAAAGTTAAATTGTGTAAAATTTCAAGTAAATAAATTGAAATACCTAAACAAAGGAAATATATATCTAAAACTCTTCACTTCCTGATTCATTTTCCACAATTTATTTTTAGCCATGCTCTTGAAGTTATTCACATCTATTATGTCTGTATGATGAAAATACTGTAGGATGGGGTCCTGCTGAACCCTGCTTTACAACTCTGCTTTTAGTAACATCACATTGTTCACTTGAAATGGCCATGGTGGTAGTACTCAAAACATAGAAATTGGCAAACACTACAGATCAGTTCCCCCTCTTTCCAAACATTTACTGACACAGAACTGATCCCTTAATCTAAGCTTTGGTCCTTTAACCTAAGATATTACCCAAAGGTTAAGCCAGGTAGATTCAATGATTGGTAACACTCAAACCTCAGACTTGAAAGAAAGAGAAATAGATATCACTTTAATTCTCCCACATCTGAAAAGAATTGGTCTCTTAAGTCTAAAGCATATATTCACTCTGAAGAGAGGAAAAGGATACATCTAGGGTCGAATTAAATTTGTAACTATGGACATGTATTCATCCTAGTTACAGCAGCTTAGAACACATAATAAATATCTTGATGAGAATATTATTTCTGCATTAATACATTAAAGAGACATTAGGTAATTTAATGTGTATTTAATTGAATGTGCAATAATTTACACATTGATAAAGGTGAAATAATGTGCAATTTACACATTAAATTATTTGCAATAATGTCCTGTCACATTAAAATAAGTCAAAGGTTCTTGAAATATTTCCCTGAAATATTTGGCTCTTCAGCTATACAGAAAAAATGATTTTTAGTTTAATGACTCTTTGTGAATCGAAATCTTTGTGATTACATGGATTAGAATGTTTCTAGGTTTTAAGACTATATTACTATTCAAAAAGCCTTGGAACAAGCTAAAGTCCCCTCTAGAATGAGACTTTCCACACTCAATGGCTTTATTTACACTTTAGTTCGTACCTATACTCGTGTATTCACCTTCATGGGAGTTTTCCAACTTCTGATTTTATCTTACAATATTTTTAGCCTTGATGTATATAGGAATACCTGGGTGAAAACTGATTCCTGACAGTAATTTGTAAGTATGTGAAATTTATTATTTAATCTGTAAAAAAAATCCATCCATTTAAGTTCAGTTCAAATATTCCCCACTTGATCGATCCTCACTGATCGCAAAATGTAGAAATACTCTCTCCCACCTCATTCTGAATTCCTAGAGTATTTTTACTTGGAGAAGAAAGTCAACCAGGATACCATTCAGATAAGACTTTATTTGAAAATGCCTGGCATGAGAAGGCAGTGATGGAGCATCTAAATTTGGGAGAGGGGTGGCCTGTTTAGGGGCTTTAACAGGAGGAAGGGGATCAAGCAAAGTTCAACTGGTTCCGGAAATAGGAAGAGAGGGATGGTTCATGTGGATTAGCAGCCACCGTTTGGCAGCCTGGGTTTTATCTGAAGGATGAAGAGGAATAGTTCAGGACTACGTCCTGTGCAAAGGTGGGTGGAACAGCTGCCAGACATGAGTGCAAAGGAAGGCCACAGTGGAAAACAGGTCTCAAGTCCTTCCGTTTCTCTCACAGGCATCTATCACCCATTTGACATTCTTTTTTTTTTTTTAATTGGAGGCTAATTACTTTACAATATTGTGGTGGTTTTTGCCATACATTCACATGACTCAACCATGGGTGTACATGTGTTCCCCATCCTGAACCCCCCTCCCCATCCCATCCCTCAGGGTCAACCCAGTGCATCAGCCCTGAGTGCCCTGCCTCATGCAGGACTGGCGATCTATTTCACATATGATAATATACATGTTTCAACGTTATTCTCTCAAATCATCCCACCCTCGCCTTCTTCCACAGAGTCCAAAAGTCTGTTCTTTACATCTGTGTCTCTTTTGCTGTCTTGCATATCGGGTCATTGTTACCATCTTTCTAAATTATATATATATATACATCAATATACTGTATTGGTGTTTTTCTTTCTGACCTACTTCACTCTGTATAATAGGCTCCAGTTTCATCCACCTCATTAGAACTGATTCAAATGCATTCTTTTTAATGGCCGAGTAATACTCCATTATGTATATGTACCACCGCTTTCTTATCCATTCGTCTGCTGATAGACATCTAGGTTGCTACCATGTCCTGGCTATTATAAACAGTGCTGCGATGAACATTGGGGTACACGTGTCTCTTTCCCTTCTGGTTTCCTCGGTGTGTATGCCCAGCAGTGGGATTGCTGGGTCGTATGGCAGTTCTATTTCCAGTTTTTTAAGGAATCTCCACACTGTTCTCCATAGTGGCTGCACTAGTTTGCACTGTTGGTAGGAAGGCAAACTAATACAGCCATTTGACATTCTTTAAAGTACCTTATGGGCTTCCCTGGTGCTTAGTGGTAAAGAATCCACCTGTCAGTGCAGGAGAGGTGGATTCAGTTCCTGGGCTCAGGAAGCTCCCCTTGAAAAGGAAATGGCAACCCATTCCAATATTCTTGCCTGGGAAATCCCATGGACAGAGGAGACTGGCAGGCTGCAGTCCATGGGGTAGCAAAAGAATTGGACATGAGCTTAACAACTAAACAACAACAAGTGTACCTTATAGTTACAGTGATGATTTTAAAAAAAAGATCTCCAACACCAGGAGGATGAAAAAGAAATGCTGCCAATAATTATCACAGGAAAATCGGCTGTATTTTGTATATTGAGGTTATTATACATTCAGTTATTTTTATCATATTTTTCTTCTGTTTACTCTGCTCAATCAGGTTTTAAACCTTCATATATCACAATAGAAGACAGACCTTTTCTAAAACACACAAAAAAATCAATAGATTGACTATCAGTTCAGTTCAGTTCAGGCGTTCAGTCATGTCCAACTCTTTGCGACCCCATGAATCGCAGCATGCCAGGCCTCCCTGTCTGTCACCAACTCCCGGAGTTCACCCAAACTCATGTCCGTCGAGTCAGTGATGCCATCCAGCCATCTCATCCTCTGTCGTCCCCTTCTCCTCCTGCCCCCAATCCCTCCCAGCATCAGGGTCTTTTCCAATGAGTCAACTCTTCGCATGAGGTGGCCAGACTATTGGAGTTTCAGCTTTTAGCATCAGTCCTTCCAAAGAACACCCAGGACTGATCTCCTTTAGAATGAACTGGTTGGATCTCCTTGCAGTCCAAGGGACTCTCAAGAGTCTTCTCCAACACCACAGTCCTCTGGGCTGGAAGAAGCACAAGCTGGAATCAAGATTGACTATAGTAAGATGATAAATGCAAGACTCTTCATAGAAAGGATGCACTTATTTTAGCTTCAGGGTCCCTTCAGGTAGTTTTAATCCAACTCTTGTTTACTACGCCCTTCTCAAAGCATGCCTGCTCTGCGTGCCCTTATGTCTGAAGGAAGCCATGGTGCTATCCAACAAGTTTCTATAATACACGCCATCCCATTATTTTCCTGCTTTTAGAATTCCAAAGGGAGAAAAAAAATATTACCTTCCTATAGAAAGGAAAAATGCAACATATATAAAATTAGTAAAATGGACTGATTCTAGACCTTAGAATTTGTGGAAACTCCCTAGAGTTTCAATCAGAACAGTCCTCAGTTCAAGAGTGGTGGCTTTGAAAATATGTAATCACAGTATTTTTTTTTCTTTTTTAAAATTTATTTTTTTTTTTAGAGATAGCAGGAAATTAAATTTATTTTTAATTGTAGGATAATTGCTTTACTGTATTGTGTTGGTTTCTGCCATACATCAACAGGGTATAAGTATTATACATTTATTCCAAATCCTGTATTTATTACAAATGTGTATATAAAAAGGTTTTCTATGTTGTTGTTTTCAGTCACTTTGTTGTGTCTGACTCTTTTGTGACCCCAAAGATTTTCTATAGGTTATTTAGAAATATGTCAATAGTTATGAAACATAAAAGAAGATTTATAAAACAAAATCAGATCAAATTTCTTAAACATAGGAGCATTCAAGTTGTTAAATTAAAAAGATACTAATTAAGGAACTCAGTGTCAAAGTATTTTATATTATTGGGTAGTTTTAGAAACCATTTACTCTTTAACTTTTCATTTGTAATTGAGCTAGAATCAGTTTATTCAACTCAACAGATATTTAACAAGCATTAACAATATGTGAAAAACACCTAAACAGCTAGGCATTTTGTGTCTCCAATATAAATAAAATAGGATACCTACAACTAAGGAGCTTATTGTCCAAGAGATAGAAACAAATACACTAACAAATTAAATATATATATATATGTATTTCTTTTGTGGGTGACAAATCCTCCCTGAGGAATGAGAAATAACTTTAAATTAGAAAAACATTCAAATAATACAGGCTAAGGAAAAAAATCCCAAATTACCTTCATTTCTTTACTGTGTATTTTTAAATTGCATTTTGTTATAAAGTTGATTTATTATTATATTAATAGTTAATTTTGGAAATATATATAACAGTAAAATGAGAGTCACTCATAATTTTGCACCTCAAAATATTATTGTTATTTTTATATTTCTTTTTATTCATTTTTCTTCTCATAAATATATTTAAAATAGAATTTGAATAATGAATGTTTGTTAAGTTGGTCTTTTTCATTTAATATTATATTATGGGGATTTTCTATCATTACATATATTTTAGAACATAGATTTTAATGGCTGCAAAGTAGTCTACTTTAAAATTTATCTTCAATAAAATACAGTGGAAAAATAAACCTTTTTTTCTAGCATAAATACATCTATGCTGAACTCTTTTATAACACATTGTTGTGTGAATAAATCTCAGAATAAATTCAGAACTGAAATTACTAAATCAAAGGAATGAATATTTTAAGGCTTTTGACAGGTTAACAAATTGCCTTCAATAAAGATTGCTAATTTATGCCAGTCAACAGTGTATGAGAATTTTCAATTACCTGAAAACTCAAAGATACCATTATTATTCTAAAAACAAAATGACAAAAAACAGAGAGACCACAGTTCCCAAGTCACCAGGTGAAACATATTTTATTTCGCATTTCTTTGATTTCTAATTAGGTTAAACTTCTGCAGGTTTATTTGTTTCTTTCATTTCTCTTATCTCTGCTTTATTTTGTGATTTACTTATTTTTCCCCTGAGTTGTAAAATTATTTTTAATATTTTTAAGTTTTTAATAATAAAAATGTTTATCATTTGTCATAAATATTGAAAATATTTACCCAGACTTACTAATATCTTTTCATTGTATTGTTGCTTTGTCTATTTTTTTTGTTTGTTTTTTTAACATAAAGAAGTTTGAAATTTTCAAATGGAAAGATCCACCTGTTTTTCTCTTTATGACAAGCTTTTGTCTTATCTGTCTTATGTTTGTCTTATGTTTTATCTTATGTTTTATGTCTTATGTTTTGTCTTATGTTTTATATCTTAATGTTTTGTGTTATGTCTTTTGTTTTATGTCTTATGCATTTTGTCTTACATTTTGTCTTATATTTGTCTTTCTGACAAGCTTGGAAAGCCACCAGCCCACTTGTAAAGTTACATAGAAATTGACTAAAATTTTAGTACTTTACATTAAAGTCTTTAATTTTTCTTTTCCCCATTTAATATTCTCCAACTGTTCTACTTAAAATTCTACATATTGATGCTAATATTATAAACTCTCCATTTTTGCCTGATAAAATTGCCTGTTCTTTTATTTGAAACCCTTTTGAACTTTTTTATATGACACTGTTTCAATTAATTTTTTTTTTTACCTCACCTAAGAGTTCCATTCTTAAAATAGTCCTTCTGAGTTACATTTGTTATATGCTTTTCAAATTTTTACTTTGTTTTTGTGTTTTAAAAATTGCAGCAAAATATCTAGAGTGGGTTTCATTTTAAAGGTGTCGCTTCTAATGACTGATTCCTCTCAAACAGCAGAACAATTTTTTTCCTCAGCTCAGTTATAGCTCCTCTTTTTGGTCTGGCTTATGTTAGCTTGTTCAATGTTCTAGCTATTTTTTTTACCACGTGAGCTTTTTAAAAAGTTTTATTTTACTTCTATAATCTATAGTGTTAGAAGATATGTATCTTATTCTACTAGTGCTAACCTTTTTTTCAAAGTTTTCCTCATTCACACAATGGTCTTTATCAATATAATTTGAGTTATTATACACCGACCACTATTATGTGATTTTTAATGTTACACATTTTAAATGCCTTTGTTTTCATTTTGTGTAGAAATATTTTTACTTTACTCCATTTCTACATTCTTCATCATTGCACTTAATGCGATAATTTACTTATTTTTATTTTTTATCCTCTCAACGAAGTCGTATTTATAAGTAAAATTAATATTTATCTAGTCCTGCCCTCCACTGAACCTCCTTGCTAGGGCCCTGCTCTTTGAAGCTCCTAATATGGCATGGCTCTGCCAGCATGATCCCCGTACTCCAGTGGAAAAGTGTTCGGCTACCTGGCACTCAGCCTCCCTAAAAGAAAGTTTCCCTGTCCTGCAGCTGTCGTAACTGTAGGACACCAACTCTCTATCTGAATCTGCACTTTGACTTATTGGATTTTCATCATTTTGTCTCATATAGCTGCTTGTGAGTTTATAGATAGAGCCATACACAAGTGATCTGAATGGAATAAAGTTTGCCCCACTTTGACATAAATCATGATTGTGAATGGGAATAATATGAAATAATACAAACTAGTTTTATCAATATATCCCAATGTTTGACAGCTTAATTTGATAAAATTTAATGTACTATGTGCCAGTCTTGAACAAAATCATCATAGTTCCTGCCTCAGTGTTCTGCAGTATAATAGGGAAAACAAATCTTAAACAATTGATCTCCAACACTGATGAAACAATGAATGCAATAGCCTGAGATATAACAAAGTAAGTGATTAGTTTCATCATATCAATATAAAAGTTGCTTTACCAAGTATAGTCATTGGTACACTCTAAGAATCCTTAGTTGTCATAACAAGGCTTTTGTGAAATCCGTTAAATGGCTTTTTTATAATCAAAGAAACACAAACCTGTAACTTTTTTTCCAGAATTACAGATGAGAAATTCTTGCTCAATGTTGATATTTCATGAATCCATTTTTACATGAATGCATGTATCTATGCCTATCCTTTGCTTAGAAAGAAGGAAACTTTGCGATCAATGGCTCAGCTCTGGAGCTCAGCAAGAAGCCCATTTCTTTGTAGCCTCAAAATTTACTAGAAAATTTCACTTTTTACCTAGATTAATGGAGTGTTTTATCCAGAAAAAAATTCAGTATGTTTTAGTCAACTTTCAGTACTTTTGGCCTTTTGCCCAGTTTCAATCAAAGCAACATTTTTACTGTAAAGTGGTTTCTTCTTGTCCCATTGATGTATCTTTGGCTTGTTAAATGCATGCTCAGTTCATTCCTTTCCATCAACCTTTTTCTCAGGTTGATTTCTAAAGGAGATAATATTTTTAAACTCTACACTAGCTCTTCCACTTGCCTTACATCAAATCCCATAATTGAATTGCAAACAGACATTAAGGTAACTAACCATCAGGAGGGAAAAAGGTTCAGCGCATGTTGAACCAAATCCAGCACGTTGATTCTGGAATCTGACCAGAATGAATGAGTGACCACATTTCTATTTTCTCAGTTGGAAATGCAATCAAATATATGTGCCTCATCAAAACCTTTAGTACCATTATGGCTTCAGAAAATTAACCATAGCTTCTCTTTGCAAAATTTGGAGAACTCACATCATTAACATTTAAATATTGCTGAGAATTGGCTTCCCTGGTAGCTCACATGGTAAAGAATCTGCCTGCAATGCAGGAGACCCTAGTTCAATCCCTGGGTCAGGAAGACCCCTGGAGAAGGAAATGGCAAACCCACTCCAATATTCTTGCCTGGAGAATTCCGTGGACAGAGGAGCCTGGCAGGCTATAGTCCATGGAGTTGCAATGAGTTGGACATGACTGAGAGACGAAACACACACACACACACACACACATTGCTGAGAACAGTATTTTACAGGGGTAATTTTCAACTGATGGTTAAGCTTGCCCATACTCTCATTTATTCACTTCATTAATGTCAATATTTGTATTTGAAAAATCTCATCAATTACTTAACTGTATGGAGAAGGAAATGGCAACCCACTCCAGTATCTTGCCTGGAGAATCCCATAGACAGAGGAGCCTGGCAGGCTACAGTCCATGGAGTTACAAAGAGTCAGACATGACTAAGCGAGTAACACACACACTTAACTGTAATTAGCATGGAAGAACACACAAGTCATGGTACATCTGCAGACATTCTTGATATGCTTTGGTTCTAGCTAGCTGTTGAGAAAGACTCTTATCTCTTTAGTTGTCAAGATTCACATAAGATCTTAATCTCTCTATGAACAGAAACAAAATCTGAATTTTCCCCACTGGATCTCCAGAATCCTCATAGTAAGAAGCTTCACACTTGCTCAGTAAACACTTGTGCAATCAACAAATGGATGATCAATAAGTTAACTCTCAAAGGATGATTTTCAGTTTTTGACACAAAACCTCCACATTACTAGAAACATCATGCAGGTTGATTATTCAATAACTGGCCACATTCCTGAGCTTCCATCTTTTTGCACCTGAGTCCTTCCTAATTTCTATTTTTTAGAAATCTTTAATCTCATGCTTATTTTAGAGGTTTGGCTGCTGAAACCTGGCTCCCTGGCTCCCTTCGCCTCACTGTATAAACTGAAAGGGTAGTCTTGGTTCTGGTCTCAACTCATGGTCAAGTGACTCCTCTCTGAGGCTTGTTCAGAAAATTATTGCAGTAGAGTTCCTTTACAGTTTTGTGTTCATTTCTGCTGTGCTGCAAAGTGAATCCGTTATACACATAAACATACCTGCTCTATTATAGATTTCCTTCCCATTTAGGTCACCACAGAACACTGACCTCAAAAACAGCCAGCAGGAAAACAGAAGCAGCCAAGTCTTAAAGATTTCTGGTGAAATATTTTCTCTGAGGTTTTCTCTGTGGTTTTAAAATTTTTCTTTGTGGTTTTCTCAATTATTCTTTTCCCCTCAGAGACAAACAAACAAAAACAACCTTGATTTGTCCCATGGGTAAGATCAAAATTTACTCTAAATGTCTCTCTTGCAGAAAAGCTTCCAGAAAATTTTCAGGGATTCACTTGACAGAGAAAACTGATGCCTCAATTATATCAAATGACGATCTTACTCTATGTCCTTGATGAATAATATTAAAAATGTAAGTGGCTTCATGCATATTGCAAAGCATTATAAATATAGCAACCTAATTCCTTTTCTTTTTAATTTGAGGGGAGTTTATGAGGTCTTTCTAAAGAGATGTCGAAGTCATTGTTGGCTTTCTGATTCAAGAACACAGACCCAGTGTTCATCTCCATCTCTTTTCAACATTCCCAGTGAAATGGTATTAAATAAACCCATTACATCAGAGAAAAATTGTCCACACAAAGATTAAAAGAAAAAGTTTAACAAATTTTGAAAAATAGAAATAGAGTGGAAACCCATAACAGATTTAAAACAGCAGTGCAAAATATGCCAAGGAGGATGACCACAAAAAAAGAGAGAGTTTATCTTTCAAGCCCAACTCCAGAGAGGTTCCAAACTCAGACTAATGAAGGCAAGATAGAGAAAGAACTATGATATAGAAATACCTTCAGAAATAATGTCTTTTTTTTTCAGGTGTAATTGACAAATAAAATTGTAAAACATCGAAAGTGTTTAATGTGATGATCTGAAATATATATATACACACATTGTGAAAGGATTCTCCCATCCAGTTAATTAACATCTCTGCTATATTTATTTATATTTTGGGGGTGAGACCATTTCAATTCTGCTCTCTTGGCAAATTTAAATTGCACAATGAAATGTTATCCACTATTGTCGCCATGCTATGCATACATTTCTCAGAACTTACTCATCTCATAAGTGAAAATTTGTACCCTTTTACTTACCTTTGCCTATTGCCCTCTCTGCCTGTCATCCTCTCATGGCAACCACTTTTTTACTCTTGTTTTTTTTTTAGGAAGAACATGTCTTAAGCCTGAGATTTCCTTCATTCTTCACTTCCAAGACAACCCAGGTTTTTCCCTGGCAAGCATTTGAAAATTCCAAATAAATTTGCCAAGCTACCTTAGAAATATAGGGCTTCTGGAACTCCAGAAGAAAGCCTTCCTAATCTTGCATGTTGGAGCATGCTAAGTCGCTTCAGTCGTGTCTGACTCTGTGAGACCCATGGACTGTAGCCCACCAGGCTCCTCTGTCCATGGGATTCTCCAGGCAAGAATACTGGAGTGGGTTGCCATTTCCTTCTCCCTGCACTTTAAAAACTAGTTTCTTTCCTTTTCATCCTCAAGTTGATAAGGCAATGATAACCCCTTTTACATCAAGAGAGTTCAGAGTAATATTTTCTATTCATTGAACATTCCTAGTGGGAAAAGTCCCCACAGACAATAACAGGAGAGAAACTCAGACTAGTTTCCTTTAAATTCAACTAAGTCCTCAATTTTTAAACCTGAATAAACAGCTAAAGATCACTACAAACATGAAGAAAAACAGCAGCATTGAAAAAAATCTCCAAAAGAACAAACAGAATAGATTTCCCTAGTATATTTTTAACTTTTTATAATTGACCTTCATATACAATTGAAATCCTTCTTGTGGTTGCAGAATATAATATAAATGTTATAACCTTGACAGTGTGAGAGTAAAAGTGAGGCAGACACAAAGGAGGGGGGGGCAGAAGAAACAGAAGTAAAATCAAGGATATAGTCGTCAGTGGTATCATCATTCAAGCTAGCAAAGACTGTCAAGAGATATTGCTCAAATTTGATGATCTAAGAAAGAATATACCATTTAAAGGCATAAATGTAGCAGTATGTAAAAAATTATGATAAGAGGTTGGGAAAAGAGAATGTAGTGTCAGCTAAATCCTATTCTCTCACACCTGCAAGTAAGTAGCTGTATCAATAAATCAAGTGATATGAGCAATCATGAAAATAAATAAATATACAAACTATATTCTTTCCTCTGGGAAATGGAAATAGGAATATTGAAGGTATACAGGGGACTGTTGTTTTTCATCCTAAGCTCATCTGTTCTTTTTCATTTTTATATTGCACACACATTACTTTAATGTAAAAAAATTAAAGCTGGAGATTAGTACCAAAGAGAATTATTTTCTCTGATTTGTGGCTAGATTTCCATGGTTTGCATGCCATGTGCCATAACTACTGAATTCGTTCCTCAATGAGTTCAAGTGTCATTGGATTGGCTAAGTGGTCCTTAGTTACATGAAAAGGTCTGATCTAGTTTCCTAGGAACTCCTAGCCAAAATCCCACAGGGATTGTCACAGAGTAGTTACTGTGACCCAAAGTGGAGAATCAGCATCTTGGGCATCAGACATTGAGAAAGCCTGCATGCACATCTCACTGCCTCTGCTATGGGCACTGCACTACACTGTCCCCTCAAATCCTCCTGCCTCTGATCTTGCTTTACTCTTGGTTTTTTAATTTCTTAATTTTTTTAATTTTTAATTTCTTAATTTTTCTTAAGACTGTGGCCTCCTTCATTTCTAATTTTACATTCAACTGTGGCTTGACTCAAAACTCCTCTCTAGCTTAATATCTCAACTCTAATTCCTTGGAATTATGATTACATTTGAAATTTGGGGTTTCAAACTGCTCTAATGACCCCATTATCATCATCAATATATACCATAGCATGAAACTAGCAGAGGCCAGATCACTTCTATAAGACATCATACAATCCTGAAGAAATTATGATTCCACCCACCCCCAAGGCTCATGAATTGACCCAGTAACTTAAGGGAATATCACATATCTAGGAAACTGGGCAATTAAATTTATAGCATTCATCATTCTCAAGGGTGTTTCAAGAATATGCCTCTATAAATTTATATATTTTATATATTCTATAAATAATTTTCTGTAGAACCTACTGTTAGACATTTTTATCATAAAATTAATACTATAATTTACACTTACCACTTAATCCTAATTGCACATACCATAATGTACTTTGGAAAGTATTTGCTTTACTTTGACAGCATGTACTCCAGGAGAACAATGAGAAACCTCAAGATCATAATATTAGGTGAAACATTTACCAATGAGAGTGCTAAAAAATAAAGTGTCATTATATATCTTAGTATTCAACTGGTATTCAACCTTACATTGTTAAAAAATTTTAGACCTTCCTTTTGAATACCAAAGAAATCAAATCATTTATTAAATGAACGTATTGATCACTTAAAAGGAGATTTAATAAAGTCCTGGAGTGAGAATAATATATGTCAAATTCTTTCTCTACTATTCACTAGCTTCACGAACTTGAACAAAATTCATAATCCATCTAACCTTTTCTTTAAAACATCCACGTGGAGATGTACCAATCATGGGTTTTATTCACAAACAGCAGAGACAACTCAGACTAATTTAAATAGAAAAGGAATGTATTCAAAGGATGTTAGATTGTTCAAAGTCTGAACATAGTGCATTACAGCCTCATAAAGTGATCAGAAATTAGGGAGGTAAGATAATGTATGTAAACATTCTGCTAACACATCGCTGAGACCTATATAAGAGGCATCTCAGATGCAGTGATTTGTTTCAGACAAATCCCCCTCATCTTTGAATCTCTGCCCAGGCAGAAAGATCTCATCAGCCCTGCTTTCTACCTTTCTTTAGAATCTCTGAAAATAAAAATAATAGCTAATATTTTTACAGCACTTACTTCATTCCTGGTAGTATTCTGAATCTCATGGACATTATATCTGATTTAATCCCCACAACAAGCACATGGGGTTTTACTTTTCATCAGTTAACTGGTAAGGGTTTTCATTTTTACCCTCTATCTGGTGAAGCATGTGATAATTATTCCTCATTTTGCAGATTAAGAAACTGAGGTGCAGAGATGGCAGGTAACTTGCCTAAAGTCACACAGCTGGTGAGTAGCAATGCTAGAATTTAAACTGTCTCTTTACACAAATGTCTGTCCTCTTTGGTGCTTAATATGCCAATTCCATGGGCTTCCCAGGTGGCACTAGTGGTAGAGAACCTGACTGCCGGTCCAGGAGACATAAGAGATGCAGGTTCAATCCCTAGGTCAGGAAGATCCCCTGGAGGAGGGCATGGCAACCCACTCCAGTGTTCTTGCCTGGAGACTCCCAAGGACAGAGGAGCCTAGCAGGCTACAGTCTATAGAGTTGCAAAGAGTCAGACACAACTGAAGCGACTTAGCACGCACATATGTGCCAACCCCACAGATTTATCAGAGTGCCTAGAACATAGTGTATGCTCAGAAACTATATGATAATTATATCCTTGTATGATTGTGTGATAATTCTCCTCAAGTTTCCATGAAACAGGGATCACTAATAATAAAATATTTTTAATGGTTTGCTAAAGTAGAACAATCAAGATTGCCAGGAGAAATACCAATAACCTCAGATATGCAGATGACACAACCCTTATGGCAGAAAGTGAAAAAGAACTAAAGAGCCTCTTGATGAAAGTGAAAGAGGAGAGTGAAAAAGCTGGCTTAAAGCTCAACATTCAGAGAGCTAAGCTCATGGCATCTGGTCCCATCACTTCATGGTAAATAGATGGGGAAACAATGGAAACAGGAGAGACTTTACTTTGAGGGGCTCCAAAATCACTGCAAATGGTAATTGCAGCCAGGAAATTAAAAGACGCTTACTCCTTGGAAGAAAAGTGATGACGAACCTAGACAGCATATTAAAAAGCAGAGACATTACTTTGCCAATAAAGGTCCATCTAATTAAAGCTATCATTTTTCCAGTAGTCATGTATGGATATGAGAGTTGGACAAAAAAGAAAGCTGAGTGCTGAAGAATTGACGCTTTTAAACTGTGGTGTTGGAGAAGACCCTGAGAGGCCCTTGGACTGCAAGGAGATCCAACCAGTCCATCCTAAAGGAAATCAATCCTGAATATTCATTGGAAGGTCTGATGTTAAAGCTGAAACTCCAATCCTTTGGCCACCTGATGCAAAGAACTGACTCATTGGAAAAGACCCTGATGCTGGGAAAGACTGAAGGCGGGAGAAGAAGGGGATAACAGAGGATGAGATGGTTGGATGACATCACTGACCCAATGGACATGAGTTTGTGTAAACTCTGGGAGTTGGTGATAGACAGGGAGGCCTGGTGTGCTGCAGTCCATGGGGTCACAAAGAGTCGTACACAACTGAGTGACTGAACTGAACTGAACTGAACTGAAAGCAGAACATTTATGTTTTGGAAGTGTAGACTGGGTTCCTATATTGAGTCAGTGCAGTCTTTGGAGGAAGACATAAATGACAGTATAGCACAATTGTGAAACAGACCAGAGTGTTCGCAGCTGGAGCTGACCCAGTTCCCTCCTGACCTCACCAGAAAACAGAAGAAAGGGCTCTTCTGGACACCTTATATAACTGATTCACAGTACATCATTATGAGTGATGAGCACTGCCCTGTCTGCTATAGAGGATGTTCTCAGATATCAGTAATTAATATTTCAAGTTCTGTTTTAATAGAATATTCTATTTTCTCTTTTTAAAAAAAAATCAGCCAAAATTACTAACCAAACTGAAATCTTCTATTTGTCTCATTTGCTCAGATCTTCAAATTCATGCAAGCAGTGCTTTCTAATTATGTTATGTAATAAACCTAAACTACTAACACAGAGATTGAAAAGTTAAAGAAAAAAAGAGCCTCTTCATTACTGCTGATGCTTTGGAGTGCTGATCCCAGTTGCCAAGTGTCTACCTCTGCCTCCTGTGAAACAGAGGGGGCCAGTATTTCACAGAATGTTATGCGAAAAATACTGATTTATCAATACATTAAAATGTCTTCTCTCTCCCCTCCTTATCTCTATATCCCACTCTTAGTAACATGTTTCTACTTCCTCTAAGGTGCCATGTTTTCTTCACCTCTGATCTTTGCATATGGTAGTCACACGACCTAAAGTGCCCTTCCTTCCTTCTGGCCATCATTTACCTGGTTAGCAATCACATTTCAGCCAGTAGTCACTGCTCAGCCTCCCTAGGGTGGCTATAGGTGTCTTTCTTTGTCAGCTCCATAATGGCATCTCATTCCCTAGCATAACCATCTACTTACTCGGGGCCACTCTATAAGTAAAGCAAAAAGTAGATCTGGAGTCTTGTTCACAGCTGCCTGTACTTCTGACACCAAGCTTAGTATTTAGCACCAAACACTTATGCATTTTCTTCTTTCCTGAATGGTTCATTTGAATGCAGAGTTCCAAAGCATAGCAAGGAAAGATGAGAAAGCCTTCTTCAGTGATCAGTGCAAAGAAATAGAGGAAAACAACAGAATGGGAAAGACTAGAGATGCCTTCAAGAAAATTAGAGATACCAAGGGAACATTTCATGCAAGTTCAGTTCAGTCACTCAGTCATGTCTGACTCTTTGTGAGCCTATGGACTGCAGCATGCCAGGCTTCCATGTCCACCACCAACTCCCGGAGCTTACTCAAACTCATGTCCATCGAGTTCGTGATGCCATCTCATCCTCTGTCATCTCCTTCTCCTCCTGCCTTCAATCTTTCCCAGTATCAGGGTCTTTTCAAATGAGTCAGCTCTTCACATCAGGTGGCCAAAGGATTGGAGTTTTAGATTCAGCATCAGTTCTTCCAATGAATATTCAGGACTGATTTCCTTTAAGATGGATTGGTTGGATCTCCTGGCAGTCCAAGGGACTCTCAAGAGTCTTATCCAACACCACAGTTCAAAAGCATCAATTCTTCAGTGCTCAGCTTTCTTTATAGTCCAACTCTCACATTCATACATGACTACTGGAAAAACCACAGCTTTGATTAGACGGACCTTTGTTAGCACAGTAATATATCTGCTTTTTAATATACTGTCTAGGTTGGTCATAACTTTCCTTCCAAGGAGTAAGCGTCTTATAATTTTACGGCTGCAATCAGCATCTGCAGTGATTTTAGAGCCCCCAAAAATAAAGTCTCTCACTGCTTCCATTGTTTACCCATCTATTTACCATGAAGTGATGGGACCGGATGCCATGATCTTAATTTTTTGAATGCTGAGTTTTAAGGCAACTTTTTCACTCTCCTCTTTCACTTTCATTAACAGGCTCTTTAGTTCTTTGCTTTCTGCCATAAGGGTTGTATCATCTGCGTATCTGAGGTTATTGATATTTCTCCCGGCAATCTTGATTCCAGCTTGTTCTTCATCCAGCCCATCACTTTGCATGATGTACTCTGCATCATGCAGGGGGACAATATATAGACTTGACGTACTCCTTTTCCTATTTGGAACCAGTCTGTTGTTCCATGTCCAGTTCCAACTGTTGCTTCCTGACCTGCATATAGGTTTCTCAAGAGGCAGGTCAGGTGGTCTGGTATTTCCATCTCTTTCAGAATTTTCCACAGTTTGTTGTGATACACACAGTCAAAGGCTTTGGCATAGTCAATAAAACAGAAGTAGATGTTTTTCTGGAATTCTCTTGCTTTTTCAATGATCCAATGGATATTGGCAATTTGATCTCTGGTTCCTCTGCCCTTTCTAAATCCAGCTTGAACATCTGGAAGTTCACAGCTCACATAATGTTGAAGCCTGGCTTGGAGAATTTTGAGCATTACTTTGCTAGTGTGTGAGATGAGTGCAATTGTGCAGTTATTAAAACATTCTTTGGCATTGCTTTTCTTTGGGACTGGAATGAAAACTGACCTTTTCTAGTCCTGTGGCCACTGCTAAATTTTCCAAATTTACTGGCACATTGAGTGCAGCACTTTAACAGCACCATCTGTTAGGATTTGAAATAGCTCAACTGGAATTCCGTCACCTCCACTAACTCTATTCATAGTGATGTTTCCTAAGGCCCACTTGACTTCGAACTCCAGGATGTTTGGCTCTAGGTGAGTGATCACACCACCGTGATGCAAAGATGGGCACAATAAAGGACAGAAACGGTATGGATCTAACAGAAGCAGAACATATTAAGAAGAGGTGGCAAGAATACACAGAACTATACAAAAAAATCTCCATGATCCAGATAACCATGATCCAGATAACCACTCACCTACAGCCCATTTACCATTGCTGACTGTGTTCTCAGTAACATGGATTTGATCTTAAGGATCTGCTTGCTTTGTTCTCAGAGAGTGAACAAATGTTTACTGCGCATCTACTGTGGAGCAGGCAAAGCTCTAAGATCTGAGACATAGTAGTGAATGAAGCAGACAAAAATATTGCCCTCATGGGATTTGTATTCCAGTGATCATAAATGGATAACAAACACAATAAATAAGACAAGATGCTTCAGGCAGTAATAAGTGCTATGGAGAAAAGTAAGGAATGGTTTTGTGGGTGGTGCAATTTTAAACATGGTGTTTATAGAACGTCTCAACCAGAAGGTAAGCTCTGAGCAAAGCTGTAGATAAAGAATGAGTGATGGAATGACAACACACTTCCTAATTCTCCATTGATGGTGTAAATGCAAAAGGAAATGTTCCTTCAGAAAAACAAAACATGGTTAATTCCTGGAATACCATGCAAATAGTAGATTGAGACAAAATTAGCAATGAACCATTTCAGTTCAGTTCAGTGTAGATTTCCTGTCTAGATTTCCATAGGATAAACTGGTTCTACACAGTTTAGCACCGAAGCAAAAATACAAACTTTTAAGTCACATGAAATTGTTTCTGAATTCCAGTTCTATACACATCTGTTGTGTAAGTTGAAGAAAAAATCACAGAACCTCCTTGATCCTCATATTTTTTTTAAAGATAAAAATAGTAATAACATCTACCTTCCAAAGTTATTGTTAAGAGTGGAGATAGTGCAGGTCAAGCATCTAGCACAGAGGCTGGTATACACTATATGCTCACTAAATGATAGCTATTGCAATTACAGTTATCTCTATTATTATTATTTTGAGAAGTGGAGTGAAAGAAAAGCTTCTTGATAGTGATATTTATTTGGAAACTCATTCTACACCATCTGGAAATAGAATAATTTGTCCCCACTTATTTTGTGTGAGTTGGGAAAACGTATTCTCTAGAAGAATTTTTGATGTTTTGTGACTCAACAACAATGTTGAAGGCATGGAGCCAAAAGCATTCCATTTCTATCCTGATGCTACTGCTGCTGCTAAGTCACTTCAGTCATGTCCGACTCTGTGCGACCCCATAGACAGCAGCCCACCAGGCTCCCCTGTCCCTGGGATTCTCCAGGCAAGAACACTGGAGTGGGGTGCCCTTGCCTTCTATCCTAGGTTCTCTAATTTGAGCAGTGAGGGCAGGAGCGAAGGAGCCTTGACAGGTTCACACCTTTCTTTGGTTGCCTGGGTAACCAAAGCCACCTGGTAACTCACATGTGCAAGAACCTCACCCCACTGAGACTCTGGCACCAACCTGCCCACTTCTCCCCGCTAGACATTTAAGGGATCTTTAAGACAGCTGAGGCTTCACTCCACTGAATAAAGTGGAAGCCAGGAAAATTGTCACAAATTTTTAGGAGGATGAACTGCTTTTAGTGAAACTATTACATGACAAAAATCAAGTCATTTTATAACAATGTAAAATAACCCTTCCCCCACCCCTACCCCCGGGTGGGGGGGAAGCCCTATGGCTTAAATGTTGATGTATGGCAAAACCAATACAATATTGTAAAGTAATTAGCCTCCAATTAAAATAAATAAATTTATATTAAAAAAAGAAAGAAAGAAATCTCATCCATTGGTTTGGCTTCCTAGGTGGCTCAGTGGTAAAGAATCTGCCTGCCAATGCAGGAGACGCTGGAGACACGGGTTCAGTTCCTAGGTCAGAAAGATCCCCTGGAAGAGGAAATGACAACTCACTCCAGTATTCTTGCCTGGAAGATTCCATGGACAGAGGAGCCTAGCAGGCTACAGTTCTCCCAGAGTCAGACACGACTGAGCACTTAGCATGCTTTGGCTAATTTAGATATTTTTGGCCAAACATTTAATTGACCTCTTTTAGACTCTTCTATTCTTGAAAAACGGTGTGAAAACCACTAGAGCAAGTAATTATTTTCCAATCTCGAGTGCTTTTGAATGCTAAGGGGGAGAAATGACAGATCTCTAACAGGGAGTCAGCCAGGTCCTAAGAGTGTGAAAACCCCTTAAACATGCAAAGCAGAGCACAGACGCACTCCTCAGCCACACACACACTGCTTTTTGAGTACCTCAAATGACTCAAACCCAGGGCTGATTAAAGTAAGATGTTTCTTTCCTAGAGTAAGAGAGGATTATTAATAAAGCATTAGGAAATGTTCTCTGGACAGCCTGAGTTTTCAAGACAAAGCTGTCATTTCTTGGCTGTTTTTGGAGCACTTGGGATTTACACTTTAGCACCAGAGCAACTTCACGGATCCCAAGAGGTCACAGGTGTGGCTACTCTGCTGAGGCTGTCCAGAATCACTCACCTGCCATCACAGACAATTCCCTATGTGGACTACAATGTGACAGGCACAGCCACTTGTGAGGGAAATCCATCCTCTGTCAGTCTCTCAGTCATGTCTGACTCTTTGCGATCCTATGGACTGTAGCCCACCAGGCTCCTCTGTCCGTGGGATTCTCCAGGCAAGAATACTGGAGTAAGTAGCCATGCCCTCCTCCAGGGGATCTTCCTGACCCAGAGATTCAAACCTGTGTCCCCTACATTGCAGGCAGATTCTTTACCATCTGAGCCACCAGGCCACCTTAACGTACCACAGTTGCTAAGAGGGCAAAACTTTCACTTAGTAATAAGGAATATTAATTTTGTGCATTATTCTCATTATTATTCATTGTGCACATATTCTTAAACTTTTAAACGTGCTTGCAGTGATTCTACCTTGATAAAAAATAATTATTTCGGGAAGAAAAGGTGTATTAGCAATGACAAAAAAAAAAATTTCAATTCTCAGAATACTCTTTGTTTTTTGGATGGTCTCTATCAAAATCCCTGAATCTTCTATCCCAAGTTCACCAGCAAGGTCATTGTGTTTGAAATCTCACCTGCTGCAGCCATAGCCTCTGCTTCACTCTCTCACTCTCTCTTCCATGGGACTTCTCCCTTCTAGAGTGACCACGGGGCCTTAATATTCCCATCCACGTGCCAAGCCAGGCACAATACTGCTCCTACCAGGGCTTCTGTTCTGAGGTGGGTGTGAATGCCCTCCAACCCCAATGTATGCAGCGTAACCTCCTAGAAAAGCTAGATTTATGATCCAGCCATATTTTTCAAGACAATTAGTTATATTTCCCATTCCTCTTCAACTCTCTGAACACTATATTCAGAAGCAAATAATCTAGTTGAAGTCATTGCTTGTCAAATGAACTTATGCATCTTTTGTTTCTATGGGAACCAAGTGGGCCTCTCAACAGTCTACATGAGTTTATGGGATGAACCAGGAGTCTACAGTCCATGGGATCACAAAGAGTCAGACAAGATTGAGTGACTACACTTTTATTCATAGGATAAACCATGTCCCGTTTGATATGGAGAGAAAGAGAGCAATGGTATATGTGACTATGACATAATGACAGCAATTTATAAACTTCATCAAAAGTCATCCTAACTTCTGTGAGTTCCTGTAGATTTCTGTGTTCCCATTCCTCCTCTGTGTTTGTGTATATGCGCATCTGTACATACATATGTATACATGGATACCTTAATGGACTCTTCTCACCCTAAATTCTCTCTCTGGCAACATCATCCCTACTTGTCCTCCTTTATTACCTACAAAAGGTGGCTCACAGGTGTACATCTCTAGCCCTGACATCTCCTCTGAGTTCTGGGCTTGTCTGTTTGATATCTTCTCAAGCTGAACACATAGTTTTCATCTTTCTTCCTCTTCCCTTGGGGCAAGCTGAAATTAAGGGGAACCTTGGTCTTCTTCAAGTGTTTCTCTCATACCACCACATACTGAGAAGTATAAAGACAAATCTGAGTCACCTTTTCTTCTTCCTTCCCCTTCATCCTCAATACCAATCTCTCATGAAGTGCTGGATAATTTATCATGTCTCTTTCTGGTTAACCACCATCTCCATTTCCTTTAACTCCATTACAGCTGAAACCATGCTGCTGTTGCCACTAAGCTGCTTCAGTCACGTCCAACTCTTTGCAACTCCCATGGACTGTAGCCCCCTAGACTCCTCTGTCAATGGGATTATCCAGGCAGGAATACTGGAGTGGGTCGCCATGCCCTTCTCCAGGGGATCTTCCTCACCCAGGGATCAAACCCGTGTCTCCTGCATTGCAGGCAGATTCTTTACCACTGAATATCTGGAGAGGCCCTATAACTGAAACCATTTGGGAGTCCAAATAAGATGGTTCTCGTTGGAATAGATCAAAGCAGGAGCTAAAATTGGGAATACAAAGTAAAGATTATTCCGTATTCTAAAGACACTAGAAAACATATGGTATCCAGATACCTCTTTGGGGTTTATTAAGAAGAATCCAGACCTGTTGGAACTTACAGCCATGAACTTAACTGTCTCCCTCCAGTCTACAAAGGAGATGGCTACGAGGAGGGCAAGGGAGAATTCTGTAATTTTGTGAACCACTGATGGCCCCACCAACACCATCACCACCTCCGACAAGTCAGGTGACTAGATCGAACAATGGTTTCTCATTGGCTTCCCTTCTACCGGTAGACTTGTTTATACGCTTCTCTTTCATTTTAATCAGGGTATAGCTGCTCTACAATGCTGTGTTAGTTTCTGCTGTACGACACAGTGAATCAGCCATGTGTATACATATATCCCATCCCCCTTGGTCATCCCTCCCACCCCACCTCATATCACTCATCTAGGACATCACAGAGCACCGAGTTGAGTTCCCTGTGCTCTACAGCAGGTTCCCACCAGTAAACAGATCATATATATACCTTATATCTCAACCTCAGTCTCAATTCATCCCCCACTCCATGTCCACATGTCCATCTCTACATTTGTATCTCTATTCCTGCCCTGCAAATAAGTTCATCGGTGCCATTTTTCTAGATTCCACATATATGTGTTAATGTACAGTGTTTGTTGTTTTCTTTCTGACTTATATGCTACTTGTGACTGTTTGAGTGAAGAGAAAAAAGAACCGGAAAAGGATGTCATTTCAGAGGTGCAGCCACATTTGTTTTGAATTTCCGCATTTGTTAGAGTAAAGATGAGTAAGTGTCCCAGGGTCCAGTAAACACCACGGAAGTGACGTGGGTGTGAGTCATCTAGCCAGAACCTTATGCAGGAGGACTTGCTGTTGGGCAAGACAAAGCCAGCAGCAGAAAGATGTGAATGGGACACCAGACGGGGAGAAGGAGCAGTGAAGCAACTAGGTAGTGAGGAGGATCTAAAAATGCTCTGTAAAGAACTGATACATGTATTTCATCAACGAGAATGGCATTTAGAAGTCTGCTCCAAAGGGAATGTCTTCAGTCCGTTTGAATTCACTGGAGAATCAATGATGGTCAAGGGAGGATGGCACCATCATCAGGTGAAAGAAAAGACATTTGGTCCCTTTTCTCTTAATCTCGTCTCCAGATTTTCAACATACCAATAGGCGAATCGCTAACAGAAAGGGGAGAGAACGGTGTGAAAGCACAGGCAATACCCCCTCATCACTGGAAGTTCTTCTGACCAAAGCGTGGATAATGCTGAGAGCAAAGCGGGAGGAGAGGCTGACAACGGATTGAAGCTTTAAATGAGGCCAGTGTAAACTGGACCAAATGACTGAAATGTGTCCAAAAGGTTTGCATCTGTTCAGATGTCACTAAAGGATGGAAAATCAACATCTGACAGGGTTTATTTAAAGAAAATAAGAGGAGAAAACAAAACTGTTATATTTCACATTTATGCTTAATGAAGCATAGACCTTTTCATAAACTAGATATAAATGCTACCAACAAAATTCAATTAGACCACTGTTTTCAATTACTGACAAGCCTACCTGCATCCATTCTGGTCTCCCTCAAATGTGATCTTGTGGAGGGGAAAAAAGTGTGTCTAACCACTTTACCCTCTCACATCTAGCAAAAAACGTTCCATTTTAATACTCATTGTTTTTAAGACCAAGACAAAATGCTTTAGCTTGAACTATGAAGACTTGCGATACCCAGATTCCACCTAACATCCTTTATTCCAGGCTCTCTTCTGTGGGTATTTACTAGCCTTCTTTCAGTACCTTCTACCATATGCTCCCCATGCCAAAGGGCCTTTGCACATGTTCTTCTCCATGAGTTTGTCCCACATTTTGCCTACTTAACTCCTAATCTTCCTTCAGATCTCATCGTTATCTCAAAATAGTCTTTCCTGTCCTTGCTCACTAGGTTACTTCCCAGAGTTAAGACTGTCCTAGTATTGTGGATAACATTTTCTGATATTTGTCAGAGGTGCACTTTTATATTCATTTCTTTTTTTAAGTTTTGTCCTTCTCTGTGCTCTTCACCTTCCTCACCCCTCAGCATGTTCTGCGATTGCCAGGACCATGTCTGTTAATACTCATTTTTGTATTCTAATTGTCTAACAGTGTTGGACACATAGTATAAAATAAGTGTAAATATTTATTCATATATTCATTTATTAAATAATTAATAAATATTTCTTCACATAGTATAAATATTTATTCATTAAAATAAAGTTTAGTGAATAAATAGGTTATAAATTATATGTGTTATGATCATAAAAATAATAGCTACTAAATAAAAATCCTGGTGTTCAACAGTAGCTTTCCTCTTGGTCAGTCTGGCCATTGCTCTCATTGAATATGCCAATGATCATCCATATTTGGGTTAGTTGGTCAAAGACCATAATGACAGCTTGAAAAGTTGACCCTGAAATCCCAAATACAAATAAGATTTAAAGTCTGAAGCCTGTGATCCACGTGTCCCAGCTCGCAGCAATGCTGCTTCCTGAACATCCTCGGGTTAGAACCAGGAAGCGCTTGGAAAAGTCCGCTAGTTTAAAAAAAATAAAGAACAGGAAGACAAAAATATGCAGACCCACGGACAGGATCCACCTCCCAATACTAAACGGCAGGGAAATTATACCAGCAAAATCACTGCAACATTGATCATATAGTAAGTCCTCATTAAATGCTAGAGAGTTACTGCAACTCTAGATGTGTAATACTTTGTTTGCCGATGAAGTATGATCACACACAAAATTCAGTTGCAGTGTTTTCGTGTTTTTAAATATAGTACTATTTTTACAGTTCTGAACAATTTTTTCTCTACTTTTATTAGCAGACTTGTCAAAATGTCTACATTTTCTTATATTTTTATTTCTATTTTTCTCACATTTTAAAGGAATTAATGGTACATTGCTTGATTAGAATTCTTTGACAGTATTAAATTGGCTAAATTCATTTTAAACTTCAATCTGGACATATAGCAACCAACCTTCCCAGTGCCAGGCATCACATGGAAAACTACTCAGATTTCTCCAAACTATTGGTTAATAGGAATTGTCATGGCTCAGAACTGCTCTGTGTTTCTGATACTGAGGCAATGTCAATCCTAGATGAGGTGGTTCTTGCTGGGAAATTGGCTGTTCATCTCTGGGAATACCATCTGACAAATGACCTAATGTTTTTAAGGTTATTCTTAAAGCAACTAAATAATTTCCAAATGGCTGCACCAGGCTGGAGAATTTTGTTTGTTCTAGAAAAGACTTTACCATTTTTCTAACTCCAGTATGTCATCTTCAATCTACAGAATAGATCACAAGCTAAAACATTAAAGTAAAAACTAAACCTTATATGTACATCAAAGGTTCAGCCTGTGCCAAATAGTGACAAGCTCTAAAAGGAAAAGAAAGAAAAAAGCCAGCACTCTATGGAATATAAGTGGCTCTAATCCTTCACTAGAAACTCTTTGATTTAAACATGTGGTTTGACCGCTGCAGGCCCGGGAGTACTATATAATTAAAAACATATTCAAGGCAAGAGTCTCTGAAAGATATATTAATGTAATTTTCTATCTGACTTAATTTGAAAGGAATGTAGGTAATATTATTTTCTCTCTTTCTTTTGTTGAAGTATAGTTGATATACTACATGTATGTGGTTGATATATATGTATGATATGCTATGTGCATGTGTGTATGTACATATGATATGTATATATGATATACTATATAAGTATATAGTTCATATACAATATTATATTAACCTCAGTATTCATTAACTTCAGGTGTAACCATCATCACAAAAACTATGGCTTAGCCACAGAAAAGACAGATTTTCATTAATTTTTGTTGAGACTAGCAAGTTTCATAAATTAGAATTTCATTGAAATGAAATGGCTCATCATTTTTCAGTTCCTTCTTGAACTTCTAAGGTAAGCAATAATCCAAAGGGACTATTCCATGTTATTATTCATGGTTCTTCTATTTTATGTTTTTTATCAGTATCATTTGTGTGATATGATTTCTGTGATTCCTGCTGTATAAAGTCATCAAATATCAATGCAAGAAATGCAAGAAAAAATATATAAAAATGGCATGTTTTCCTTCTACAAGTGAAGTCCACAAATCAATTCTAATAATTCAAGGAGGGATGGGATGCAGAGAGTGGGTGAGGGAGGTGTAAAGAAGTAATTGAGACCCCTACCCTCTGTATGAAAATTTGATGCTCATGACTCATTGTCAGGAAGCCATGCTCTTTAAATTTCAATAATGGTGATGAGTTTGTCCTGAGTCATCCTCACTCTTGCCCAGATGTTTCTATGACTCAGCGCTTAATTTTCAACAAGTGCCTTCCAGCAAAACAAACATATAGCACAAGATATTTATATTAATTTATAATGTTGATAAAAATCAACATCAAATTACTATAATTTCTAAACCATTTCCTATAAATATGTACAGATTTGTTCCACAAAATGACTGTGGCCATCAACATTTTTGAGTACTAGTGATTAAAGACTCTCCCTCTCTGACTTCCAGCAGGGACTCTAAGTCACCAAGAGCTTAAAAGGACAATTTCATAATACCAGTCACTGGGGTCTTTTTTACCATTTTCCCTAATCCATTTAGGACCACGTAGATTTTTTTCCCCCTTCATTTCACAAGACAGGAGACAAAAAGGATTTTTCACCTTGGCTGCATGCTTAGAGAGAGTGTGAATGTACAATAAAGAATTGTTTTCATATTAGGCTGCATGGTTTCCCATTAAAGGCAACTTGTTCAAGGCTTGGGTCATGATCATGAGTATTTTTTCATGTGTTCTAACCAATGAAACCAAGAGATGGTGCATTAATTTGAAAAATAATCCCCAAATTATAATCTATGTCTGTAAAAGTCACAGTGCTATTATAAATACAAATTTTTATAAGTAAAACATTGCTTGAAAACAGACAGTAGCCTTATATGCTTGGGGTGATGTGAAAAGAACTATAAACTGAGGTAACAGAGTCTTCTGGGGAGGACGGAGGCTTTAGGAGAGGAAACGCAGTCAGTGCTATATAATTATGGAGTCTGAAATATTAGCAAGCGTAGGCCACATATTTTTGGAAGGACTATTACAACCGAAAGAGCACTGCCTCTTTTCTGAAATGTACACTGGGAAAACCCTAGCCCCAGTCTCTCTACAGATTTCACAATTGGTGAAGAAACTGCTGAAACTCTGGAAGGAGAAATAAAAAACAACAGACATGGAAACCAAGTGGGTGATCTCAGAAATCATGTTGCAAGAAGACTGGTATAAATTTCAGGAATCTTGCTGAAGATTCTTTTCTCAAAGGCACATGGGGATATGCAAATTGACTTATTTTACGAAAATTGAGTCTTTGACGTCATCACATGAGATTCTCCTAAAATTTCAGAACTTCCTCTTTTTGCCCTGCTCTATTTACATTGATCATCCAATAAGTAGAGGTGGTGCAAGATAAAAATTAAGATATGTCTAGCATAGTTGATCCTAGTGGTAGCTTCATAGTAACCAGCATGTCTACCTGATTTTTCAATATATCTTAAAGTGCATTAAGCTTAATTTTGGAAAGAAAGTGCCTCTGTTTAGAATGGCAGACACATCAGAGATAATTTTTATCCCTCCATTATTTTCCTATTATCTTAAATAGAATGCATAGCAATATAGCATTACAGAGATTTATGAAAATAATTTTAAACAAATGGCATTATCATGTGGGTATTTTGAAAAGTCCTATCAGGGGTAAGGGGGATTTGAATGTGGCTTCAAGAGTAAAGAGCATAAAATCATTTCAAAGCTCATTTCAATGAACTCAGGCAAATAGGAGCCTAAGGCAAGAGAACCAGCCGTTTCATTGTGTACTAACCCACCGCCACTCCTTACACTTCCACCACTCTAGACCTTAGTACTGAGCACTTTTTATCAAGGCCATGAGGATATCCTGACTTCAGCTGTGCAAGACGAAGATCTCAGAAGAGAAGACTTAGAGAAGAGAACTTAGAAAGCAACAGTACAGACAAGCAATGATGCGGGCTGAAAGAATCATTGCAAATCAATGCAAATTTGGATAACTGATGTACTGTTTATTACAGAGCGTGGGATGGGAAAGCTGGGTGCCATACTTTTACTTGGCTCCATTATGTATTTACATCCAGACTGCCAGATCCACTCATATTCAAAGGGAAATTCAGAAACACCATACCAAAGTTAATCGATTTGTGTATTATCATCCATTTAAGATTATCTGTTCTGTTACCTGCTCCAACTATGCAGATAATTTGAAACAGACTAAACTTTTTTCTTTCAACTCTTCCCTGTTATTACATTTCATAAATTTTCAAGGACTCACACGGTATCAGATGCTTAGTATTTCATGACCACATAAATGTTCTTTACTTTTAAAGTTATTAAAACCAGAGTTTGTTGATGCAAGTTCTCTTTATGAATTCTGCCTTATGCTGTAAGAACAGTTTGGAAGGGATGGGGATCAAGAACACCATAAGCACAGCTTTAGAGATATATACTTTTAGAGGTACATATTGTCATTTCCTATATAGAATATTTTCAGATAGAATCCAGTTAAATGTCTCAAGGAAATTTTCATGCTACATGTGAGAATAGCATAGGAAAATATTGTCATATGTAAGGAAGAACAGTATCTTTATAGAAATTAAACCCCAACCTGGGCTCAACTCTTATTTTTCATCCTTACATTCTCATACTGTTTCCTTATTTGAGAATGAACATTTACAAAAACAATATTCTCATTTAAACCTAGGTGTAGCAAATTTATTTTTAAATACTTTGATTATGGTAAAACATAACACAATATTTGCCATATTAAAATGCATAATTCAGTGGCATTAATTACACTGCGAGTGTTATGCAATCACTACCAATATTTTCAAAACTTTCCCATCATCCCTGTGCAACCCTATGGACTATAGCCCTCCAGGCTTCTCTGTCCATGGGATTTTCCAGGCAAGAAGACTGGAGTGGGTTGCCAGGCCCTCCTCCAAGGGATCTTCCCAACCCAGGGATCAAACCCACATCTCTTATATCTCCTGCATTGGCAGGCACGTTCTTTACCACTAGCACCACCTGAGAAGCCCATCACCCCAAATGGTATTCTTTAAATGATAACTCTCCACTCCTCCCTTCTCCATCCCCTGATACCCTCTAGTCTGCTTTCTGTCTCTATGAATTTGCCTAAAGATTTCATATGAATGGAATTATACAATGTTTTGCCATCTTGTGTCTTTTTTTTTCACTAACACAATATTATTTCCAAGGTTAATTCATGTTGTGGCATATATCAAGGTTTAATTTATTTTTATGGCTAAATAATATTCCTTATATATGTATATAATGTTTTCTTTATCCATCCATCCGTTGACAAACAGTAGGCTTGTTTCCACCTTTAGACTACTTTGAATAATGCTGCAAAAAATGTTGCTATTCATGTATCCGAGTCCTTGTCAATTGTTCAAAAGTGGAGTGGAATTTCTGGATCATTTGATAATTCTATGTTTAACTTTCTGAGGAAATATCAAATTTTCCCACTGTGGCTACATTATTTTACATTCTTACCAGCAATGTATGAAGGTTCTGATTTCACAGTATTCTCAACAACATGGAGCATTTCAAACAAAACTGACAGCAGCAGAGAACATATTCAATGTCCAGATATTTTTAAACTCTTTAATTAAAGGTTCTTATTCATTTGATTTAAATAATATATAAAAACTCTTCTAGTTCTGTGAGAGATTCTTTAAAATATTTTGTAAAGAAACTTTTCCTTGAATTATCTGTTTATCGAAGTTTATCGGCCATGTCTGACTCTTTGTGACCCCATGGACTGTAGCCCACCAGGCTCCTCTGTCCATGGAATTATCCAGGCAAAAGTACTGGAGTGGGTATCCATTTCCTTCTCCAGGGGATGTTCCCAACCTAGAGACTGAACCCGGGTCTCCTGCATTGCAGGCAGATTTTTTACCATCTGAGCTACCAGGGAAGTCCTGTTTAGCAAACTATATGCCATTTATTTTAAAAACATAACTTCGTTTTAAAATAACTTCAGAATGTTACCTGATCTACATGACTTTGTAAGACGTAAATAAAAATATTTGCCTGTCTTCTTACTTAATCCTCTTTTTAATTCATTCCTGTTTTTATATTGTTATTTTTTCTCACAGTGTAAAAATTGAAATATATTTTCTAAGAGCAGTTGGATATGGCAACACATGAATTAATTATCATATTTTAAACATAAGCAAAGTGATTTTAAAGATGATATCGGTAATTAACCTACAATTTAGATATCCAGTGGTTCTGAAGCATTAAATTCTGTACTCTGTAAACTGCAAATAAGACGCAGATTATTTCTAAGTTCTTTCCAAATACTTTATTTTATTTTCACAATATATTCACCATAAAAGTATATATTAATTTGCTATTTCTTGTTCTTATTTCCTAACTCACATTAGTGTAGAAAAAAAATGAGTAATGGATCCATGTATGTACTATGACTAAATTATATTCAATAGTCCAATGACTATTAAACATTTCTCATTTCTAAATAGCATTCCATAAAAAGTTCTAAAATAAGGAGTAACGGGAGTTTTTCTATTTTCTCTTTTTTTAACGGAGTCATTTAGGAAAAGGATTGTCAATTTGTCTTTAAGTTTTTCTCTCTTGTCTGTTTCCAACAAGCCATGCTCACCAACAGATCTCTCCCACTCAAAAGCGTGGAAATAGACACACTGAGAATGTGAAAAGGATATATGCCCTGTGATATGAAAACAGGAGTGGGTTGCTTCACTTCCATCTCCTTCTGGAGGATTAAACTGATACTAATCCTGAAAAATACACAGAAAAAAACTCCTCTCTCAAAATATACACTCACACACGAGTCATTTTAGTAATATGGGGAGGGATTCTTGTACAGCTCTAACTTTGAATAAGGTGAGGGGAAGTTTTAATTAATAGTTTTTAATAAATAGCTAAGTGTGCTAGCTGTTAATTAAAGTTGGGAATATTTATTGTCCAGAAAACCCTAATAATGCCTCTTCTTAATAATTTTTTAAATAATAGTGGAAATAATTAACAGAACATTTACTAAGAGGACAGAAAATAGGTAGAAATAGCTGATCTTAAAAACTGACAAGCATTGTACTCTTCTCTCAGTTAGACTTGCTACCAATGAAGAGATTTATTATTTTCTGGACAGTATATAAACATTTCAGTTCCTTGATAGCATGTGTAGTCTTATTAACAACAACAAAATAAGCAACAAAAATGTAATCTTAGAGTCATATTTGTCTTTGATACTACAAGAAATGCTTAAGCCATGTCTGAATCTGAAAGACTGACCCCAGAAAATGGAATGGTGGAATGCAAGACTACCCTACAACCTCTCCTTTGGGTTTCTTTTAGGATCTAAGTGAGCGATGTAGTTAGACTGCCCCTAACCATGTCCAAGAAAAATGCAACACCTGATTCACTATACTCAAAAAGCTCCATCTCAGTTCTTCTCTTGAGCTTGACCACAAGCGCTATGGAACAAAAGCAGGAAACTCCCAAGCCTCTCGGTTGCAAAGAAAACATCTAAGTGATAAGGGGTTCTGCTCTCAGCTAAGTGTGGGAGATATCTGAGAAACTCTGAGCAATATATGCATGCGTGCTCACACACACACACCACACACACACACACACAGAGTCCTTCAAAAGCTTATCTGAAAGAAAATGGCTGTGATAAGTCACTAGCTCACTTGTAAATATTCAAGCCATTCTCTAACAAAGAGTGGTGCTCAGGATTTTTTTGGTCAGTTATTGTACATCACTTGGAGTTTCTCATTTACCACAAATAAAGAAAATAAAAATAAAGGTGTTTCTAAGCATCAATCAATATAAATACTTTCATCTTTGCTTGATAAATGGACATAGATAACCTGAAGAGGAGTGTAACTGAATGTATTTTGGGTTTTTAAAGATACCACAAGGAGGGATATGTTCATTATTCAGGGAATTCTGCTGGGCCTGCCACCACCCACAATGTACCCACATGCAGTTGTACGAGAGACAGAAATAACCCAGCACCCTAATAACAGGGGGGATTGTCAAGAGTTCAAATCTCTAAGGAAAACAAATTAAATCACCTGTCAGCTACAGAAACTTCCCAGTAAAGATAATGGCTAAAAGCAGAGGAGAAAACGGAGTAGTTCAGAAAATAAATGTGTGCTAAGTCGCTTCAGTCACGTCCAACTGTTAACTACCCTATGGACTGCAGCCCGCCAAGCTCCTCTGTCCATGGGATTCTCCAGGCAAGAATACTAGAGTGGGTTGCCATATCCTCCTCCATGGCATCTTCTGGACCCAGCGATCAAACTCAAGTTTCTGATGTCTCCTACATTGGCAGGCAGTTCTTTACCACTAGGGTAACCTGGGAAATAAATATTATGTATCAAATATGACCTTTTGCACAGCTTTGTAAATGAAGTCCATAGTGATTACCCATATTTTTCCTTTGTTCTGGTATGTTCATATTTGCATATGATTTTTTTCTTTTCCACTCTCACTTTTACCTATGATACTATACAGGATGTGTGAGTAATGGTTCCTCAGTGCAGAGATTACAGGATATAAAGATGCTGCTAAGTTGTGAACTAAAAGAAGAATGAACATAAAGCAGAAATTAATGCAGGAACTGATGAGACTTTGTGCCATCGCTTTCAGAGAGATTTGTTTTTGTTAGTACAGGAATGAATATATTATGTTAGACAGTAGCACTTAGGAGTTACTGTGAGGCTATTTGCAATTTTAAATATTAGAAGATGGGTAGAAGTTGAATATTGAAAACCAAAGAGGTGCACCACGCAGAGAATGACGTTCACTCAACACCCACTGCAGTCTCCCTCAAGCTTATCTTCCTGTATTGCAGTGATTGGCAATGGAATTTGTATATTACCATACCAAAGGAGAAATCATTTCAATAGATGCAAAAATGTCTGCAAAAATCAACCAGTATTCATGATTGTTTCAAAGCTCTTAGCCAACAAGAAATAGAAGTTGACCTCCTTAACCTGATAAAACAATCACAGCAAAAATCATCTCAGATTGAAATATAGGTGAATTCCTACTATCACTCAGGATACTCCAAACTAACACAATATAACAGGAAAAAGAAACAGGATGTAACTACAAAATGTTACAGAAAAATATGTCATTATTTGCAGGTGAAAAGTTCATGTTCCAAAAAAACAGTAGTAATGATAACAATTATAATACTATCTAACAGCGAGAAGGCAATGGCACCCCACTCCAGTACTCTTGCCTGGAAAACCCCATGGACGGAGGAGCCTGGTAGGCTGCAGTCCATGGGGTCACTAGAGTCAGACACGACTGAGCGACTTCACTTTCACTTTTCACTTTCATGCATTGGAGAAGGAAATGGCAACCCACTCCAGTGTTCTTGCCTGGAGAATCCCAGGGACGGGGGAGCCTGATGGGCTGCCGTCTATGGGGTCACACAGAGTCAGACACGACTGAAGCGACTTAGCAGCAGCAGCAACATTTATTAAGCCCCTTCTATATCAGGCACTTTTCTAAGCTGTTTATCTACAGTATCTTAATAAAAGAGATTACTAACAAACATATCCTTTACCAAAAAATAATTTTGGGGATAAAATATTATAATTTTTAAAAATCCAGGAAACAATAGGATACATGAATAACATATACAATAAAATAAGGGGCCTGCAAATATTGAAATCCAGAAAGAAAATATGGAATTTAAAAGTTGCGTCCCAGATATGAATGTATAAATAGCTCACGTGCGTGTGTGTCTGCTAAGTCACTTCAGTCTTCTTTGACTCTTTGTGATGCTATGGACTATAACCCCCAGGCTCCTCTGTCCATGGGACTCTCTAGGCAAGAATACTGGAGTGGGTTGCCATGCCCTCCTCCAGGGATCTTCCCAACCCAGGGATCAAACCCACGTCTCCTGTATCTCTTGCATTAGCAGGCAGGCTCTTTATCACTAGCATCACCTGGGAAGTCCATGAATAGCCTAGGATCAACCAAACAAATAATAAATAACACCTACCTGGAGAAAATTGGTAAATATCATTAAAGACATAAAAATACAAATAGATATAAAAATATCCTAAAAGAGAGGATGCAATATGATGTGTGTTTAACTTCTCTATAAATTTATCTAGAGATCAATGTAATTGAAATCAACATACTAATAGAATTTTTGCTAAAAACTGACAAATAGATTTTAAAATGTACATGAGAAAGTAAATGTTGGAAAATAGCCAAGAAGTTTAAAAAATAAACAGAAAAATGAGGAATCAGACTTATTTTGAAACTATTGTAACTAAACATTTTATTCCATAGATATATACAAATATATCAATGGAAGTAACTTCAGAAACACTAGAAACAAAAACTGAAGCTGCTCATAACATGGAAACTTGACATATGGCAGAAGTGGCATCACAAACTAGGTCACAGGAAAAAATAATATATCATCCCTAATGGATTTAAATAAGCAAGTGCAAAAACAAACTAAATAATTTAGAACTCTTTGAAGAAAATATAGCAGAATATCTTCATGACATCAAGACAAGAAGAAATTTCTTAAGACATAGGAAGCGCAAATTACAAAGAAAAATCCAGTACAAAATTACCATATCCATATAACAAAAGTAACTCTAAACAAGATTAAAAAACAAACAATAGACCAGGGAATGTTTGAAATATATATAATATGCAATAATGTATTTATCAGAGTATATTGCTGTTCAGTCACTCAGTCATGTCTGACTCTTTGTGATCCCATGGACTGCAGGATGCCAGACTTCCCTGTCCTTCACCATCTCCTGGAGTTGGCTCAAACTCATGTCCATTGAGTATATAAAGAATTTCTACACATAAAAATTGAAAAAGTAGTAAGTGTTCAAAGAGAATTTCACTGAAAAAAAAAAAAGCTCAAATGTGCAGCAGGTGAATTTTTCAGCTCGTGTGCATTTAGATTGGGTCCATGTAACACATGGACGTGGACAGAAGCAATGGACGCCACTTGTGGTTCTGGAAAAGAAAAAACTGAAATGGGGTAGGAGAAGAAAGAAGAAGAGGAAGAAAACAAGACTGAAGAAGAAGAGAGGAAAAGGAGAAGCCTAATCTTAGGAGGAAAGCATTTACAGTTTTGCCATAACAGTCACAGAATCTCCTGTAAAACTGAGGAAGTTCTTCACTTTGTCTTGTTGGCTAAGAGTTTTTAATCATAAACACGTGTTGCATTTTTTCAAATACTTTATCTCAACTTTAGACGACTGTTTGTTCTTCTTTATTCTGTTAATATGGTAAATTATATTGATTTTTCTAATGTTGAAACAACTTCACCTTCCTAAAATAAACTGTTGGACTTATGTATCCCTTTTATTTGTTGGTGATTTGATATATTAATAATGTTACTGACAATATTTTCTTTACATTTAATGAGTGTTATTGGCATGTAATTGTATTTTTTCTTAAACAAAATCATGGTTTTGTATCAAAGTAGGCTTACTTTAGTTGGAAAATCAGTAGGTTTAAATCAGTTTGAAATAGAGGAAAATCTTCCTTTATTTTCTGAAAGCATTGATAAACATTTAGAATTGTTTGTTTCTTAAGATTTTGTAAAATTCATTGGTGAAGCCATTTGGGCAAAGATTTTTATTTGGGGGGAAAATTCTAATTACATATTAAATTGTTTCATAAATTATAGGAAGGTCCTGATTTTTAATTTCTTCTTATGTATGATTAGATATTTTGTGTCTTTCAAGGATATTGTCCATTTCATCTGAGCTATCAGATTTATTGGGAAAAAATCATGTTACATTCCTTCATTATCCTTTTAATTGCTGTGCATCTGAAAAATTATCTGAGCTTTCCATTTTAATTTTTACAACTGTGTTTTCTCTCATTTTTCATTGCTAAGACATGAAAGAAGAATCTTATCAATATTATTGATGAATTTGAAATTCTTGTTCTTGCTATTGTGGGTCTTCTCTATTGTTTTCCCTTCTCTAGATTTTCTGTCTAAACTTTATTATTTCTTTCCTTGTAACTTTTGATTTATTTTACTCTTGTTTTTCTAGATTTTTAAAGTAGAAGATTATTTCACTGTCTTTATAACTGTTCTTGGGCCAATAATGTTTCCTGACCATAATTGTTAATTCCCTGGAGAAAAGAGAAGGTAGGACTCAAATGCAGAAGGAACACATGCAACTTGGGACGTTCTCACAGTGCCTAAAACCTTAAGTACTACAAGCAACAGGTGAAACGTGAAATGACTGCAAGGTCAGGGAGGTCAACCACTCAGTGAAAGCTGGAGGTTGGGCTAATAGGAGATAATTCCAATGCTATTAAAATTGGTTACATGTCTCAACAATAAAGGACAGAAACAGTAAGGACCTAATAGAAGCAAAAGAGATTAAGAAGAGGTAACAAGGATACACAGAACTACACATAAATGGACTTAATGGCCCAGAGAGCCACAGGGATGTAACTGCTCATCCACAGTCAGACATTCTGGAATGTGAAGTCAAGTGGGCCTTGGGAAGCATTACCACTAACAAAGCTAGTGGAGATGATGGAATTCTAGTTGAGCTATTTCAAATCCTAAAAAAAAAAAAAAAAATGCAGCATTCAATATGCCAGCAAATCTGGAAAACTCAGTAGTGGCCACAGGACTGGAAAAGGTCAGTTTTGATTCCAATCCCAAAGAAAAGCAATGCCAAAGAATGTTCAATCTACAATACAACTGTGCTCATTTCACATGCTAGCAAGGTAACACTCAAAATCCTTCAAGCTAGGGTTCAGCAGAACAGATATTGAGAAATTCCAAATGTACAAGCTGAATTTAGAAAAGGCAGGGGATGGGGAGGGAGGTGGGAAGGGGGTTGAGGATGGGGAACACATGTACACCCATGGCGAATGCATGTTGATGTATGGCAAAACCAACACAATATTGTAAAGTAAAAAAAAAAGAAAGAAAGAAAAAGAAAAAAGAAAAGGCAGAGGAACCAGAGTTCAAATTGCCAACATCTGTTGGGTCAGAGAAAAAGCAAGAAAATTCCAGAAAAACATCAACTTCTGTTTCATTGACTACATGAAAGCCTTTGACTTCATGGATCAATCACAACAAACTGTGGAAAATTCTTAAAGAGATGGGAATACCAGACCACCTTACTTGTCCCCTGAGAAATATGTATGCAGGTCAAGAAGCAACAGTTAGAACCAGACAAGGAAAAACGGACTAGTTCAAAACTGGGAAAGGAGTAGGTCAAGGCTGTATATTGTTCCCTGGCTTATTTAACTTATATGCAGAGTTATCATGTGAAATGCCAGGCTGAATGAAGCACAAGCCGGAATCAGGACGGCCGGAAGAAACATTGACAACCTGAGACTTCCAGATGATACCTTTCTAAAGGCAGAAAGTGAAGAGGAACTAAAGAGCCTCTTGATGAGGGTGAAAGAGGAGAGTGAAAAAGCTAGCTTAAAACTTAGCATTCAAAAAGTTAAGATCATGGCATCCAGTCCCATCATTTCATGGCAAATAGATGGGGAAAATGTGGAAATAGTGACAAATTTTATTTTCTTGCATTCCAAAATCACTGTGGATAATGACTACAGCTATGAAATTAAAAGACACTTGCTTCTTGGAAGAAAAGCTATGACCAACCTAGATAGCATGTTAAAAAGCAGAGACATCAATTTTCCAACAAAGGTCTGTATAGTCAAAGCTATGATTTTTCCAGTAGTCATGTGCAGATGTGAGAGTTGGACCATAAAGAAGGACAAGTGCTAAAAAATTAATGCTTTTGAATTGTGGTGTTGGAGAAGACTCTTGACAGTTCTTTGAACAGCAAGGAGATCCGAACAGTCAATCCGAAAGAAAATCAACCCTGAATTGGAAGGACGGATGCTGAAGCTGAAGCTCCAATATTTGACCACCTGATGTGAAGAGCCAATTCTTTCTTTTTTTTTTTCTGTTAATTCATTTATTTTGTATTATAGGCGCTCTTAATCGCTTTTTTTTTTTGTATTCCTGCCTCTTTATTTATTTATTTATTTTTTTATTCTTCCAATTTTATTTTATTTTTAAACTTTACATAATTGTATTAGTTTTGCCAAATATCAAAATGAATCCGCCACAGGTATACATGTGTTCCCCATCCCGAACCCTCCTCCCTCCTCCTCCCCATACCATCCCTCTGGGCCGTCCCAGTGCACCAGCCCCAAGCATCCAGCATCATGCATCGAACCTGGACTGGCAACTCGTTTCCCTACATGATATTTTTTTACATGTTTCATTGCCATTCTCCCAAATCTTCCCACCCTCTCCCTCTCCCACAGAGTCCATAAGACTGTTCTATACATCAGTGTCTCTTTTGCTGTCTCTCATACACGGGTTATTGTTACCATCTTTCTAAATTCCATATATGTGCGTTAGTATACTGTATTTATGTTTTTCCTTCTGGCTTACTTCACTCTGTATAATAGGCTCCAGTTTCATCCACCTCATTAGAACTGATTCAAATGTATTCTTTTTAATGGCTGAGTAATACTCCATTGTGTATATGTACCACAGCTTTCTTATCCATTCATCTGCTGATGGACATCTAGGTTGCTTCCATGTCTTGGCTATTATAAACAGTGCTGCGATGAACATTGGGGTACACGTGTCTCTTTCCCTTCTGGTTTCCTCAGTGTGTATGCCCAGCAGTGGGGTTGCTGGATCATAAGGCAGTTCTATTTCCAGTTTTTTAGGAATCTCCACACTGTTCTCCATAGTGGCTGTACTAGTTTGCATTCCCACCAACAGTGTAAGAGGGTTCCCTTTTCTCCACACCCTCTCCAGCATTTATTATTTGTAGACTTTTGGATCGCAGCCATTCTGACTGGCGTGAAATGGTACCTCATAGTGGTTTTGATTTGCATTTCTCTGATAATGAGTGATGTTGAGCATCTTTTCATGTGTTTGTTAGCCATCTGTATGTCTTTTTGGAGAAATGTCTATTTAGTTCTTTGGCCCATTTTTTGATTGGGTCGTTTATTTTTCTGGAGTTGAGCTGTAGGAGTTGCTTGTATATTTTTGAGATTAGTTGTTTGTCGGTTACTTCATTTGCTATTATTTTCTCCCATTCTGAAGGCTGTCTTTTCACCTTGCTAATAGTTTCCTTTGATGTGCAGAAGCTTTTAAGGTTAATTAGGTCCCATTTGTTTATTTTTGCTTTTATTTCCAATATTCTGGGAGGTGGGTCATAGAGGATCCTGCTGTGATGTATGTCAGAGAGTGTTTTGCCTATGTTCTCCTCTAGGAGTTTTATAGTTTCTGGTCTTACGTTTAGATCTTTAATCCATTTTGAGTTTATTTTTGTGTATGGTGTTAGAAAGTGGTCCAGTTTCATTCTTTTTACAAGTGGTTGACCAGATTTCCCAGCACCACTTGTTAAAGAGATTGTCTTTAATCCATTGTATATTCTTGCCTCCTTTGTCAAGATAAGGTGTCCATATGTGCGTGGATTTATCTCTGGGCTTTCTATTTTATTCCATTGATCAATATTTCTGTCTTTGTGCCAGTACCATACTGTCTTGATAACTGTGGCTTTGTAGTAGAGCCTGAAGTCAGGTAGGTTGATTCCTCCAGTTCCATGCTTCTTTCTCAAGATCGCTTTGGCTATTCGAGGTTTTTTGTATTTCCATACAAACTGTGAAATTATTTGTTCTAGCTCTGTGAAGAATACTGTTGGTAGCTTGATAGGGATTGCGTTGAATCTATAAATTGCTTTGGGTAGTATACTCATTTTCACTATATTGATTCTTCCAATCCATGAACATGGTATATTTCTCCATCTATTAGTGTCCTCTTTGATTTCTTTCACCAGTGTTTTATAGTTTTCTATATATAGGTCTTTAGTTTCTTTAGGTAGATATATTCCTAAGTATTTTATTCTTTCCGTTGCAATGGTGAATGGAGTTGTTTCCTAATTTTCTCTCTCTGTTTTCTCATTATTAGTGTATAGGAATGCCAGGGATTTCTGTGTGTTGATTTTATATCCTGCAACTTTACTATAGTCATTGATTATTTCTAGTAATTTTCTGGTGGACTCTTTAGGGTTTTCTATGTAGAGGATCATGTCATCTGCAAATAGTGAGAGTTTTACTTCTTCTTCTCCAATTTGGATTCCTTTTATTTCTTTTTCTGCTCTGATTGCTGTGGCCAAAACTTCCAAAACTATGTTGAATAGTAATGGTGAAAGTGGGCACCCTTGTCTTGTTCCTGACTTTAGAGGAAATGCTTTCAATTTTTCACCATTGAGGATAATGTTTGCAGTGGGTTTGTCATATATAGCTTTTATTATGTTGAGGTATGTTCCTTCTATTCCTGCTTTCTGGAGAGTTTTTATCATAAATGGATGTTGAATTTTGTCAAAGGTTTTCTCTGCATCTATTGAGATAATCATATGGTTTTTATTTTTCAATTTGTTAATGTGGTGTATTACATTGATTGATTTATGGATATTGAAGAATCCTTGCATCCCTGGGATAAAGCCCACTTGATCATGGTGTATGATCTTTTAATGTGTTGTTGGATTCTGATTGCTAGAATTTTGTTAAGGATTTTTGCATCTATGTTCATCAGTGATATTGGCCTGTAGTTTTCTTTTTTGTGGCATCTTTGTCAGGTTTTGGTATTAGGGTGATGGTGGCCTCATAGAATGAGTTTGGAAGTTTACCTTCCTCTGCAATTTTCTGGAAGAGTTTGAGCAGGATAGGTGTTAGCTCTTCTCTAAATTTTTGGTAGAATTCAGCTGTGAAGCCGTCTGGACCGGGCTTTTGTTTGCTGGAAGATTTTTGATTACAGTTTCAATTTCCATGCTTGTGATGGGTCTGTTAAGATTTTCTATTTCTTCCTGGTCCAGTTTTGGAAAGTTGTACTTTTCTAAGAATTTGTCCATTTCTTCCACGTTGTCCATTTTATTGGCATATAATTGTTGATAGTAGTCTCTTAAGATCCTTTGTATTTCTGTGTTGTCTGTTGTGATCTCTCCATTTTCATTTCTAATTTTGTTGATTTGATTTTTCTCCCTTTGTTTCTTGATGAGTCTGGCTAATGGTTTGTCAATTTTATTTATCCTTTCAAAGAACCAGCTTTTGGTTTTGTTGATTTTTGCTATGGTCTCTTTTGTTTCTTTTGCATTTATTTCTGAAGAGCCAATTCTTTCAAAAAGACCCTGATGCTGGGAAAGATTGAAGGCAAAAAAGAGAAGGGAGTTGCAGAGGATGAGTTGGTTAGATAGCATCACTGACTCAATGGACAAGAGTTTGAACAAACTCCAGGAGACAGTGGAGTATAGAAGAGCCTGGGAAGCTGCAGACCATGGGGTCACAAAGAATCAGACACAGCTTAGCAACTCAACAACAACATACTTTAGAAATATTATTGAAATTGATACTAATCTGAACTAGATTGCTGTAAATTAAGATATTAATGGTAATCTGCAGGACAATCACTAATAACTCAAAAATAAATAGTAAAAGAAATTTAAAACCAATGGAAATTTTAATTAGTAAGTATCTGTTTGACACTACATGAAGACAGTAATGGAGGAAGTAAGGAACGAAAAAGATATAAGACATTGAGAAAAGAAATAGCAAAATGGAAGATGTAAACACTACCATATCTGTAATTACTTTAAATGTAAATGCACTAAACTCTTCAATTAAACAGCAAAGGATGGCAAAATAAATTTTCAAAAATAATCCAACTGTATGCTGTCCATAAGAAATAAACTTCAGGTTTATAAACATAAATAGTTTGAAAGTAAAAGGATGGAAAAAATGTATACCATGCAAAGAAGAACCAAAAAAAAACCATGTATGCTTGTAACATGAAAAAAATAGACTTGAAGAAACTGTTACGAGAGACAATGAAAGACATTTTATAATGACATAATCAACACAGTAGCTCGGATAATATAAATCAGACATTATTTTTAAGAACTGAAAAAAATGAAAGATATATTGAAAATAAATACTATAGAAAACATTCTTTTATCATAAGGCAGTAAGACACAATTGATAACAGATGTTCAGTTGCTAAGTCATGTCAGACTTTGTGACTCCACGGACTGCAGCACACCAGGCTTCTTTGTCCTTCACTGTCTCCCAGAATTGGCTCAAACTCATGTCCATTGAGTCAGTGACGCTATCGATAACAATATTAGTGTACAAAAAGGCTTTTTCACCTACAAATTCTTTTTTTTCAAAGGGGAAATAGAAATTTAAATTATAATTGCTATAATAGAAAAAATAGAATAAAAATTGCTCTAATGTTGGGGACATCACTTCAGCAATCTTTAATATAAAATTTATGAGCTCAAATATTTATAATAAAAATAAATCTTTTTGATTGCTTTTTGATTGCTCACTTTTTGATTCCTATCTTGATTTAAGTTACTATTCTTAATGTCTTTTTCAAAATATTTTTCTTACATTTTCTATAATTTCTGTAGCATTAAAAATAATCCTGTGCTATTTGAACTGATTTTGAGTTTGTTCTTTAGCTTTATATAGTACCCTTCTTTGTCTCAGTCAGTGCATTTCAGTTTCAATTCTATTTTGTCCAACGCCAAGTTTGAGACACCCCCTTTCATTTTAATAAGTTTACTTTATATGTTCCTTATCTTTTTAATATCTCGGTTTCAGTCATGTCGTTAGCATATATCTCAGATTTGGGGTTTACTATGATCTAACCCGGAGAAGGCAATGGCACCCCACTCCAGTACTCTTGCCTGGAAAATCCCATGGATGGAGGAGCCTGGTAGGCTGCAGTCCATGGGGTCACTAGGAGTCGGACACGACTGAGCAACTTCCCTTTCACTTTTCACTTTCATGCATTGGAGAAGGAAATGGCAACCCACTCCAGTGTTCTTGCCTGGAGAATCCCAGGAACGGGGAAGCCTTGTGGGTTGCCATCTATGGGGTCGCACAGAGTCGGACACGACTGAAGCGACTTAGCAGCAGCAGCAGCAGCAGCTGCATGATCTAACCTGAAATCTTTTCTTGTGATAAGAATGATAATTCTATTTACGTGTATTAATATGAAAGCCCTTTTGAGTCTCAAATGTGTTATACAATTTAGTTTTATATTGAGTATATTGATGTGTGTGTGGACATTTATATAACTAGAAATAATAAAATTCTCTTCTAGTCTTTCCCTCCTTTCCTTCACCATCTAATGTACTCATTGTCTTTTTTAGTGCTCAGCACTATACTTAAATATGGTCAGATCTTTGCTATTTGATTTGTCATTTTAAATGATGGTCTTTCGTTCTCTATTATTATTTAGGAAGAAGTTTGTGTGTTCATTCCTTTTCCAGCTTCTCTTCCCATTCAGCCCTACATTTTTTGTCAATTCAGATGTGTTTACACTGTCAAAGCACACACATATATGCTATTGTTTCATTTATCACAAATTTTAAAAAATGCCTAAATGCACAGTTTAATAAATTCACTGTGCCTTATCTATAATTTTGCCAAAAACTGTCTAATCATTTTTCAGTTGGTTAGATTTTGAAATTTATTTGCATAAACTTGTACAAAGACATCTTTTGTGATCTATAAAACTTCATTTTGTTTTGATGGTTTTCTCCCTGTCATTCCTTATTTTTAGTATTTGCACATTATTTTTAGTCATTAATTTTACTTTTGATTTTTTTAATGATTTTTATCAGTTTTTTAATTTGTTTTACTTTTTATTTGTTCTGGCTTAATTATTTCTGCTTACTTCTTTAGTAATTTCTTCCTCTGCTTTTCTTCAGATTATGTTGTTCTTTTTCATAACATTTTGAAGGATAAAATTAACATATTTGTTTTCAGCCTTTCTCAGCTCCAAAAATCTGATTAATTTCAAACATGTAAATTAAAAAAAAAAAAAACACACAGCAAGATTGTAGTAAAATTGCAGGAAAATAATGACAAGAGACATTCTTAAAAGAATCCAGAAAAAAAATTGGATAACATAAAAGAAAAATGACTAATAAACTGATGATGATTGACTTCTCAGGAGCAAATATGAAACAGAAATATTTGAAATTTCTTCAATTTCACACATAAAGAAAACCCTAAAGACCTATGTGTTCACATAAATCAGGATATATTCATAAGAATATTCATATCAGTAATGTATATGATAGCCCAAAACTTAAAAATATGGTTGGCCCTCTGCATCCACAGTTATAGATCCACAGTTGATTGAATCTGTGGATGCAAAACACATTGATATAAAGGGCCAACCGTTACATCATTTTACAGGCATATCTCAGAGATATTGTGTATTGGTTCTAGATTACTATGATAAAGCGAGTATAGAAATAAACCAAGTCAAATGAATTTTTTGGCTTCCCAGTGCACATATATCTAAAAATTACTGTACATACTTTAAAAATACTTTATTGCTAAAAAACTTTAACCATCATTTGAGCCTTCAGCAAGTTGCAATCTTTTTTGCTGGTAAAGGGTCTTATCTCATTGTTTATGGCTGCTGACTGATCAAGGTGGTGATTGTTGAGGGTTGAGGTGGCTGTAACAATTTCTTAAAATAAGGCAACAATGAAGCTTGCCACAACAATTGATTCTTTCTATCATGAACAATTTTTCTGTAGCACTCAAAGCTGTCTGATAGCTTTTTAAGTCTTTCAAAGCTTCTTTCAAAACTGAAGTCAATCTTCTTACCCCTGCCACTATTTTATCAACTAAGTTTTACATCATCTTCTAAAGTCTTTGTTGCCATTTCAACAGTCTTCATAACACCTTCACCAGGAGTAGCTTCCATCTCAAGAAACCACTTTCTTTGCTTATCCATAAGAAGAAACTCCTCATGCATTACAGTTTTATCATAAAATTGCAGCAATTCAGTCATATCTTCAGGCTCCATTTTTAATTCTAGTTCTTTGCTGTTTCTACCACATCCACAGTTATTTCCTGCACCAAAGTCTTGAATCCTCCAAAGTCATCCAGCAGAGTTGGACTCATCTTCTTCCAAACCACTGTTAATGTTGGTATTTTGACTTCTTTCTATGAATCAAAAATGTTCTTAATGCATCTAGAATGGTAAGTTCTTTCCAGAAGTTTTTTATTTACTCTGTCTACATCTATTGGGAAAGATTGAAGGCAGGGAGAGAAGGGACGACAGAGGATGAGATGATTGGATGGCATCACTGACTCAATGGCACCAGTTTGAGCAAACTCTGGGAGACTGTGAAGGACAGGGAAGCCTGGCACGCTTCAGTCCATGTGGTCACAAAGAGTTGGACATGACTTAACAATTGAACAACAACAAATCTACCAGAGGAACCCTATGGCAGCTGTATCCTTACAAAATGTGTTTCCTATATAGTAAGACTTGAAAGTCAACATTACTCTCTGATCCATGGGCTGCAAAATGGCTGTTGAGTTAACAGGGATAAAAGCAACATTGACCTCACTGTACATCTAAATCAAAACTCTTGGGTGACCAGGTTCTTTGTCAATGAGCAGTAATATTTTGAATGTGATCTATTTTTCTAAGCAGTAGGTCTCATCAGTGGGCTTAAAATATTCAGTAAGCCATGTTGTAAACAGGTTGTTGTCATCAGGTTTTGTTGTTCCATTTCTAGAGCACAGGTAGAGCAGACTTGGGCTCCCATGTAGGAGACGCAGGTTCATCCCTGCGTCAGGAAAATCCCCTGGAGGAGGAAATGGCAACCCACTCCAGTATTCTTGCCTGGATAATTCCATGGACAGAGGAGCCTGGCAGGCTACAGTCCATAGGGTTGCAATGAGTCAGACATGACTCAGCACAGAGCAGATTCAGCACAATTTTTAAGGGCCCTAGGATTTTGGGAATGGTGAATGGGCATTGGCTTCAACTTGATGTCACCAGCTACATTAGCCCCTAAGAAGAGAGTCACCTTGTCCTTTGAAGCTGTGCATTGATTTCTTGTTTACGGAAGTCCTAGATGACATCTTCTGACAGAAGGCTATTTTACCCACATTAAAAAATCTGTTGTTCAGTACAGGCACCTTCATTAATGATCTTAACTAGATCTTCTGCATAACTTGCTGCAGCTTCTACATCAGCACTTGCTGCTTCGCTCTGCACTTTCACATTATGGAGATGGCGTCTTTCCTTAAATCTCAGGAATCACCTCTGGCAGCTTCATACTTTGCTTCACCTCTCTCAGCCTTCAGATAATTGAAGAGAGTTAGGGACTTGCTCTGGAATCGGCTTTGGCTTAAGGGAATGCGGTGGCTGGTTTAATCTTCTATCCACACCACTAAAACCTTCTCTGAATCAGCAATAAGGCTGTTTCACTTTCTTATCACTTATGTGTTCACTGGAGTAGCACTTTTAATTTCCTCCAAGAACTTTTCCTTTGCATTCACAACTTGGCTGTTTGGCTCAAGACGACTAGCTCTCAGCCTATTTCACCTTTCAAAATGCCTGCCTCTCTAAACACAATTATTTCTAGCTTTTGATTTAAAGTGAGAGACATGCAACTTTCACTTAAACACTTAGGGGCCACAATAGGATTATTAATTGGTCTAATGTTAGTACTGATTTGTCTTAGGCAATAGGGGGAGCTTCGGAAAGGAGATGGGAGATGGCTGGTGAATGGGTCAGTCATAACACCCACAAAACAAGTTTCCCAGTTTGTATGCACACAGTTCGTGGTGCCCCCAAACAATTATGATAGTAACATCAAAAATTACTGATTGCAGATCACCATAACAAGCATAGTGAAAAACAAAAGTGTTTGAAATATTGCAAGAATTACCAAACCAAAGCATGACACAGAGACAGGAAGTGAGCAAATGCTGTTTGGGAAAATGACATCAACAGATCTGGTTAATGCAGGGTTGCCACAAACCTTCAGTTTGTAAAAAAAAAAAAAAAAAATTGCAGTATCTGAGAAGTGCAATAAAACAAAGCACTACAAAATGAGAAACGAGGTATACTTGTACAGAAGGAACTTGCACACCTATGGATTACGGTATCTATGGAGATTCTGGAATCAATCCCCCACGGACACTGAGGGACAACTGTACTAAAACATCTATTAGCAGTAGAACTGATACATAAATGGTATATTATAGTCATATCATGGCACAGTATATTCTTACAATAGAATACTACATAGTAACAAAAATAAATGTTCTGTATCTCCTGAATCAATGTGGATAAACCCAAAACCTAATATTAAGAGAAAAAGCAAGTCATAAAAGAATGTGCTCTGCTTAGCCACTCACTCATGTCCGACTCTTTTGATTCCATGGACTGAAGCCCACCAGGCTCCTCTGTCCAAGTAAAACTGTACAAAATGTTTTTCAGCAACATATTTATGTGGTACATAGAATAATGCTCCCTCCAAAGATGTCCACATTGTAATCCTCAAAACCTGGTAATATGTATCTTACTTGGGAAAAGAGATTTGAGGATGTGATTAAGGACCTTGAGATGGGTGGATCATTCAGGTAGATTCAGCTATTGGGTTGACCAGAAAAGATCATTCGGATTTTCCTACGACATTTTACAGAAAAACCCAAATGGAATTTTTGACCCAGCCAATAATTACATGAATCCTTAAAGACAGAGAGTCTCTTCTCACTGTGGTCAGAAGGAGACAAAGCAATTGAGTCACTTAGGGGGAGACTGAGTGTGACTAAGGAAGAAAGTCAGAGATGCAACATCACTGACTCTAAAGATGGAAGATGATCATGAGCCAAGGAATGCGAGTGGTCTCTAGAAACTGGAAAAGGCATGAAATGCGTGCTCCCCTTGAGCCTCTGGAAAGAAAAGCAGCCTTATCAACACTTTGATTTTATAGCCAGCGAGACCCATGTCAGACTCCAAACCTACAGATTACATTTGTTAAGCCACGAGTGAGTTTGTGCTAGTTTACTATGTCAGCAAAACAAAATGAATACAATATGTCTGTGCTAAGATTTTTTTTAATGTGTAAGAATGAATTAACAAAACCCCACAATCAGAGTGGATACTCGGGGACAACTGAGGTACTAGGCCATGTTTTAATTCTCAAAATGGTAAATGCAAGGCAGTCATTATTTTTACTATTGTTCACTAAATTGTGCAGACACCTTATTATGAATGATATATTTTATATGTAAGAATGTTTTTAAAGGCAAAGTCATAGGTGAGGGGTGATGCTATAGGCAGGGCATCACTTCACACCCTGAGTGGACACCTGCTAAGGTGGTAGATTTGTTCATCAACCCCATGACTAGACGGATAAAAATCTGAGTTATTGCCAGGATACCTTTCTGCATGTTATGCCCTTGAGGATAACAAGGTCATGGGAATTTCTCATGATCATGTGGACACTGTGAAACTTACCTGTGTTTGAGCCAACTTGCTGGCATCCAAGCTAAGAGGACTGCCCACTCAGCGAGAACATTCCATCCACACGAGCCTGTGGGGAGACCATGAGTGGCAGGATTTGGTGTTAGAGGACTTGTGGAGGTGTTGGAGAAAATATAAGGGAATTGTATGTGGGTGCCCCTGCATGGACCTCCTAAGAACCTACGTGTGTGCTCACAGACAACCAGTGACTGGATGTGTGCCATCAAATGAAAATGCGAGCCCATTGGTGTCTGTCTCCAAAGCACATCCAGTCAACAAGGAGAGCCAAGACCAGTAGTCAAGAGACGTGAGCCCTTTTCTCTACTCTTCTCCTCCCTGACTCCCTCCAACCCAGTGAAGTTGGGTCTTAGATAGAGGAAGTGGGGAGAGAGTGACTGAGCAGACTGTGCCCAGTCTTCATTCCGGGTCCTTTGTGCCAAGAGCCTGTCCTGCAATGGGAAGAAAAAGATTTTGGAAAACTAAAACTGGGCGGAGGTCAGTTTAATAATGGAAAGTGACCAGATAATTATAGAACTTGCCCAAGATATCATCAAGGAATAGGGAGAAGGGATTTGACACAGAAAGTTTTAAGACTGTAACTGAAAAAAGAAAGCTGTGTCAACTGAATATTCCACCAACTTGATACCGCTTAAAAAAAATACATAGGTAGCCAAGTGTCATGTTCAAGTTCAAAGACAGTGGGGAGTATAGCCCTTACATCTAGTGTTGTGACTCAGCCACTCTTGAACCCTAGATAATTTATCCAAGCTTTTTTTTTTACTCATCTAAAAATGTAGACTAAATCCGCCCAAAAGTATATCAGTTTGCTCAGTTTTCTAACAAAAGGAATAGCATCTATTTTATAGTATTTAGGGTGGGACTAGTAAGGATTAAATCAAATTATAGACACCAAGTAGACACCAGGGTGCTTAACATGTAGTGTGTGCTCATTGAATGTGAACTTCAGTAACTGCCTGAGAGTTAGGGAACTCAGAACTTGGCAAGACTTTCTGGAAATGGTGATTTCTGGGCTATAGGATGAATAATGCTTAGCCTGCAGAGAGGGGCCCCTGGAAGCCTTGGTGAACAGGAGGCGAGGGAGATTCCAGGCAGTGAGAACAGTATAAGCAAAGAAAGCAGGAAACAGAAGCATTGTGATGTTTCAGGGGTGGGGAAGGGATGGTGTGCAAATATTTTCGTGTTTAAGCTGTCAGTCAAAGAAACAAGTCTGAAAAAGACAGATGAGGACTAGATCACAAAAAGCCTCAAGGGCCCTTCTTTATATCCTTCCATGCTCTGCATCCCAGTAAAAGGTCCAAACTTTTCAGTTATTATGCATACAAGGTCCTTTTAGACCTGGCTTCTGCCCACTTTTCAAAATTCAAAAGCATATGCCATGCACAGACAGATAAATAGATGACTCCAGCATGACCTGAGATTTCCCGAATACATTAGAGGTGCCCTGTCACAGAGCTGTGCTCACATTATTCTTAATGCTTGAAACAGTCTTATTCCTCTTTCATGTGATAAATGCCTTCTTTCAAATTTAATGCAATTGGCACCACCACTGGGAAGACTTGGCATCCTTTTGTTCAAGGTCAACAAATATTTACTGGTCTGTCTTCATACATGGCACTGAGCAAGATGCTGAGGAAGCAAAGTCCTTGCCCACAAGAGTGAAAGTCTTCGAGGGAGATGGCCAAATAAATAGGTAATGACTAAACAGTATTAGAACTCAGATCAGTACAGGGCGCCCTGAGAGTCCTAGACTTCTAATCTAAACCCGTGGGAGCAGAGAATGTTTCCCTCAAGCCAAGGATTCTCTTCCTGGTTCCTGTCACTCCCACTTAGATTCCTAGGAGAGGCAAGAGAAGGAAGAGAAAAAAAGGAAGACATGATAAAACTGACTGCTTTAGTCTGTGTCAAAAGTTATGATAAAGCACTTTCCAAGAAGGTCTTACATAATCCTCACAACAACCTTGTAAGACATTGAGTTATTATTCCCATTTCAAAGATGAAAAAACTCAAGTAACAGAGGTAAATCTATTGGCCGGTGTCACCCAGCTAACGATGGGGAGAGCAAAAACCCCAGTCTCCATCATATGAACTTGTACCCCAGGCTGTAAAACACTGCAAGATGCTCTTGAAAGTGAAAGTGAAAGTCACTTAGTCGTGTCTGTCTCTTTGCAACCCCATGGACTATATAGTCCTTGGAATTCTCCAGGCCAGAATACTGGAGCCAATCCCTTCTCCAGGGTATCTTCCCAATCCAGGGATCAAACCCAGGTCTCCTGCATTGCAAGCGGATTCTTTACTAACTGAGCCAGGGGAAGCTCCACGACACTCTTGGATAGCAGCAAAATGATCCCATTTTTTAAAAGATGATGGTAGATGGAGGGCAATTATCACAATTTTCTATAAATATAGTTTACATGACTCTCTCCCTCATCAGTCCACATCCTCCTAGACTCTGGGAGATTCTCTGCTAAGTCACTTCAGTCGTGTCCAACTCTGTGCGACCCCATAGACAGCAGCCCACGGGGCTCTGTTGTCCCTGGGATTCTCCAGGCAAGAACACTGGAGTGGGTTGCCATTTCCTTCTCCAATGCATGAAAGTGAAAAGTGAAAGTTAAGTCCCTCAGTCGTGTCTGACTCAGCAACCCCATGGACTGCAGCCCACCAGGCTCCTCCGTCCATAGGATTTTCCAGGCAAGAGTACTGGAGTGGGGTGCCACTGCCTTCTCTGAGGGAGATTTCTCTATGACATAGGAAATAGAGCTTATGTATTATTCACTTATTACCTACAGTCTCCAACAGATAGATGACTCAGAGTTAGCACTGATTAAACGTTAATTTGAATGCATGAAAGCAGATATGAATGAACGAATCCTTATATGAATGAATTCTCATAAGAACCGGAAAGAAGTGAACACATGGGAAAAGCCACAGAACTTTAGGAGTTGGGGACAGTGGGGAGCAGGCAAAGGTCCAGGCCAGAATGGCAAGTTGCCGGCACCAGAGAGGTCCAACAGTAGGCAACAGGCAGATGTCCTGGCAGCTAGGCAGATCTTGGTGTCAAGGATCTGGCAATGGGAAACGGATGGACAAGCAGGCAGGCAGGTGGTTGGCAGCAAGGGCTTTGGAAGCAGGTAGCCGGTCATGCAGCACTAAAGTGGGACCTCATTGCTTTTAAGGACTTGGATAATAGAGTGGCCCTTCTATTCCAGACGATCAAAGCAGGCGTTCAGAGGCAGTAGGAGCAAAACAAAAGGAGGTGATCTGAGGCCAGGATCCAAGGTCACAACTGCACCTTGGGGAGCTCTGATAGGTGCAGAGCCCACAGGCTGTGCCTACAGGTCTCTCTGGATTGCCTCTTTCTGGAATTCCTTCTGCTCTTTGAACCAAGAGGCCCCACAGGAACTGTTGGTTAAGCCTGTTTATAGCAATTTATTGGTCTCAGCTGTGGGGATAGGCGGGCTATGAAAGCAGGAAGTTGGGCACAGTATTATTAACGGAAAGTTTCTGTGATGGGGCCAAAACCAGTGGAGTCATCTTTGATTCCTCAAATTCTTTTATACCACACATCCAGGCAGTCAGCAAATCCTATAAGCGCTGCTTTGAAAATGTATCAAACCTCTGACTACTCCTACAGACTTCCATGGTGACTCTGGTCCACGTCACCATCATCCCTCACGGAGTTGAATACAATTGTTCCCTAACCCCCCTCCTGGCTTCTGCTTTTGTCCTCGCTCCCTAGGTCATAGCCAGAGTGGTCCTATTTTCATTTCACCCCATTTTCTATTTGATTGTTGTCTTTTTCTTTTTTTTGGTTGTTATCATTTTCTTACTGATAATTAGCAATCCTTTGATGCTGGGAAAGATTGAGGGCAGGAGGAGAAGAGGGAGACAGAGGGTGAGATGGTTGGATGACATCACCGACTCAACGGACAGGAGTTTGAACAAACTCCGGGAGAGAGTGAAGGACAGGGAAGTCTTGCATGCTGCAGTCCATGGGGTCTCAAGGAGTCGGGCATGACTTAGTGACTGAACAACAACAATCTTTTAGGATGTTGTATTATATACACACTGCAAACAATCTTCTTTCACAGCACTCCACTATTCAAAATCCTTTGATGGCTCTTCAATTCTCCAAAAGTATAAGCCAACATCCTGAGCTACAAGGCAGGACACGATTACCTTCTCTTTCTCTCTCTAACCTTATCTCTCACAACCCCCAGCCCGCCCTCCCCAGGGTGTTCACTGCTGTTGTGACTGTGACACACACACTCTCACCTCAGGGCCTTTGTGCTGGTTGATAGCTCTGTTGGAATGTTCTTTCTCCAGGGATCCACTAACTCAATTTCTTGCTCCCTTCATGTCTTTACTCAAATATCACTTCCTTAGTGAGGACTTTTTTTTACCCTGTGTACAATTTCAGAATCCTTTTCAACTCAGATGTTCTCACACAATCACAGGTCCTCTTAAGCTTTCCCCTTACAGTTGTCTAACTTGCCATACGTTTTTTTTTTTATTAACCTTGATTTTTGCTTGTCTCCATCATTATGAATATAAGCCATGGTTGCTGCTGCTGCTGCTGCTGCTGCTGCTAAGTCGAGTCAGTCGTGTCCGACTCTGTGCGACCCCATGGACGGCAGCCCATCAGGCTTCCCCATCCCTGGGATTCTCCAAGCAAGAACACTGGAGTGGGTTGCCATTTCCTTCTCCAATGCATGAAAGTGAAAAGTGAAAGTGAAGTCGCTCAGTCGTGTCCGAATCTAGAGACCCCATGGACTACAGCCTACCAGGCTCCTCCGTCCATGGGATTTTCCAGGCAAAAGTACTGGAGTGGGGTGTCATTGCCTTCTCCAAGCTCCATGGTTAGGGATTTCTATTTTTTCTTTTCCTTGTTAAGAAACTTTTCAAAGCCTTTAATATGTATTTGCCAAATCCCAAGAAAGAAATTTAGAGATCAATTTCCATTATCCTAGTTTATTTATCAAGTGAATTCATTGTTTCCCAAGTACCAATGTTAAAAGGAAAACAACAGTTTCAGAGTTTCAAGACCTATTATCCTGAATATAGACAGCTACCCCTTTCAGATTCATTGGACTCCCTATTGACTAGAACAGGGATTTCAAACACCAGACAGATGTAACATATTAGAAACATACCAGATATTGCTAACAATTACCATCATATTTCTTCCTTAATCTTAGATGTGACCTCAGAATTCTACTCAACACAATACTGCTGCTGCTGCTGCTAAGTCGCTTCAGTCGTGTCCGACTCTGTGTGACCCCATAGACGGGAGCCCACCAGGCTCCACCGTCACTGGGATTCTCCAGGCAAGAACACTGGAGTGGGTTGCCATTTCCTTCTCCAATGCAGGAAAGTGAAAAGTCAAAGTGAAGTCGCTCAGTCGTGTCCGACTCTTAGCGACCTCATGGACTGCAGCCTACCAGGCTTCATGGGATTTTCCAGGCAAGAGTACTGGAGTGGGGTGCCACTGCCTTCTCCGTACAACACAGTACTAGCAGATGTTAACTAGAGTTGGTGTGGAGATAAAATGAATTTGCCACATCTGAGATTTTAACCCCTCTCTCACCATACTGTGATTTCTAACCCAAATACCCTTCTTCACATCTCAGCATATATTGCCAATGGTCTCTGATTTTTCCTAGTTATTCAAAGGGCCACAGTCACCCTTCAGCTCCCCAGCATGATCACCGCTTCATTTCTTATGTTTTGATTCATCTATACAACCTTCACAGAGCCTTGCACAGGGCCTCGAGTATTGAAGGTGCTTAATATTTTCTAAGTGGCTGTCAACCAAAAGTATATCAAGTAACTTTCTATTTAAATATGTTATATTCTCAATCCTTCCTTTGGATTCTTACTGTAAATATGAGAACCATTCAAAACCAGTCCTGGGCAATACAAAGAAAGTTCTCCAGGTGCATTTCAATGGGCTACTTTGATCCTGTGTCATTTCTATGCTGTGCAGTTGAGAGTTCTGATTGTAAAACATACAATTTCCTTTTTCATCGTTCTCTTGTCTCCCTCCTGGATAAAAGATAAAAAAAAATGAAGTGCTTTCATTGATTTCTTCTGGTAACTTCATGGAAGTAAAGCCTATCTCACTTAGATTATAAATTCTCATTGAGCACTACAATATTTCCTACTGTATTTTTATTCCCCATGATGCCAGTACAGATGTTTTCAAAGAGCATTTTAAGTGAATGGGTGAATGAATAAATGAATGATTAGATGGAAGAAACTTGAATAGGCAATCATTTAGCATTAGGTAAATGATACTAATATTCAAATGTGAAGACAGGTGAGACTGTACAGGATTTTCAATACTATAGCAACATATCCACACTATAAAACTAGTTCAAAGAAAATCAAGAAATCATGGAGACTTTAAGAAGCCTTTGGCAATGTGAGCATAGATTTTCTGATCTGCAACTTAAGTATATTTCAATATGGGACTCAAAATTTAATCACTTGGACCCTTTTGAATACTAGACACATTTAGAAAACTACTCCTCTCCATACACATAAATAGAAAGATCTGTGTTGACTTTCTGCATCTCTGATCTTGCCCTGCCATGAGCCAAACCTAGAAAAGATGGTGAGAAATTAAATCACTGCCTCTCTCCCCTCTTCCTTCATCAAGCTCTGGAAGTAGGTCTGACAAAGCAGAAGCCTATTCCCCAATCAGGCAATCATTATTTAGAGACTTTTAAAAATCTCACAATAATACAACATAGACCATTAAGTTCTGGAACTTTTCTCCATCTGCAAAGAATCTAACTGTAATAATTGATGACTATCATGTGCTCTAAGTGAGATAAACACTTGACTATTTTTCCATGGTGGAGCAGAGGACTGTTGTCCAACATTACACGAGAGATCTGTTGTACCAAACAGAATGTGAGTATGCGGGCTTCATCTACTGAGAACTTCTATAAAGTACTTCAGTCAGTTCGGTTCAGTCGCTCAGTTGTGTCCAACTCTTTGCGACCCCATGAATCGCAGCACGCCAGGACTCCCTGTTCATCACCAACTCCCGGACTTCACTCAGACTCATGTGCATCAAGTTGGTGATGCCATCCAACCATCTCATCCTCTGTCGTCCCCTTCTCCTCCTGCCCCCAATCCCTTGCAGCATCAAAGTCTTTTCCAATGAGTCAATTCCTCACATCAGGTGGCCAAAGTATTGGAGTTTCAGCTTCAGCATCAGTCCTTCCAATGAACACCCAGGACTGGTCTCCTTTAGGATGGACTGGTTGGATCTCCTTGCAGTCCAAGGGACTCTCAAGAGTCTTCTCCAACACCACAGTTCAAAAGCACTAATTCTTCAGTGCTCAGCTTTCTTCACAGTCCAACTCTCACATCCATACATGACCACAGGAAAAACCATAGCCTTGACTAGATGGACCTTTGTTTGCAAAGTAATATCTCTGCTTTTCAATATGCTATCTAGGTTGGTCATAACTTTCCTTCCAAAGAATAAGTGTCTTTTAATTTCATGGCGGCAATCACCATCTGCAGTGATTTTGGAGCCCAAAAAAATAAAGTCTGACACTGTTTCCACTGTTTCCCCATATATTTGCCATGAAGTGATGGGACCATATGCCATGATCTTCGTTTTCTGAATGTTGAGCTTTAAGCCACCTTTTTCACTCTCCTCTTTCACTTTCAGCAAGAGGCTTTTTAGTTCCTCTTCACTTTCTGCCATAAAAGTGGTATCATTTGCATATCTGAGGTTATTGATATTATGACTCAAAAACAACTCTATATTGCCAAGCCATTGTGGGAATATATGGTGTGCACAGTTGGGCATAACTGACAAAAACCACATGAAGGTGTTAATATCTACTTCTGTGGACTCATTCAATGGCACTGAAATATAAATTCACTCATGCTACTCTGAAAGAATATTATTGAGCCTTCTAAGTTCAATAATGGTCAGTTAAACAATTAAAGGGATATTAACAACCAATGATTTATTTAAAAAATAAAATATATATGAAATGCGTAACTCTACATCTCATTTATATATTTGAGAGGCAGACTGTCTTCTTCCCTTTTACTCATCTCCAAATATTATCAAAGAAATACAAGTATTTTTTTGTCTTCTCTGATTCATCCTAAACACTTCTTTTTTTTTTAACTTTATGACTTCACTTTTTTTCAACTGAAGTATAGTAGATTTACAATGGTGTGTTAGTTTCAGGTGTATAGCACAGTGACTCGGTTTCCATCCGAAATAAGTTCCCTAAGAAGAGGATGTCTCTGAAGTTTGGTCAAAACTAGTTAAAGAAACATAATGAGCCCCATTTACTAAAAATAAAGAAAAAATGTATTTAAACAGACAAACTATCCTTCCACATTCCACTCTGGAGAATTTTGTCTGGATGAAACAATCCACTCTGGAGAAGTTTGTCTGAATGGAACAATCAGGGTTTCCTAGATTCAAGCAAAACTTCTCCCTCTTCCCTCCATTTTCAAAAGAAAAGCAATCATTAAATAAACAAGCATGGGAGAAAAAAGAGAATAAAATGTAAAGATACTGCATAATTTCCTTCTGAAATAACCTTTGAAGGATACCAAATTAACTGAGATTCCTAATTGTGAGTAAATGAACTGTAAATAGTCTGATGCTCTGTACTTTTCCAATTCCTCCTGTCTGCAAATACCTTGTGTTCAAATCTCCTGTGTGCCTCCCATACCAAAATCTGCTGCTGTATCCAGATTCACTGAAAAACACGTGCAGAATGTCATGGAAATATTCATGATCAAATGCTGCTTTTCATATTTACCACACAGCTGTTTAATGATGCTAAGCCAAGGGAGCTCTGAAATTCCATATAAAAAGAAGAGAAGGCTTCTCTATGTCCAAAATGAACTGAAATCCATTTCTGAGTCATTTATAATCATTTTACACAACATTTTGTGAAATAAACTTGAAAACATAATTTCAGGCTATGATAAGCCTTAATAAAGTTTATTGAATTGAAATATTGACTTGACCATCATTTGCTATCACTGGCGCTCTGGATGGTTCTTAAGACCCAGACATACACACTGAAAGTGATGAAAGTCATTAAGAAGTGGCTGGTTCCACTCATTTTCTCTAACACTTAGAATGTGGCAACTCATCCAGTTCCTAGAGTGCTGTCATTGAAGCTTCTGGCTAACATATAAAGGATGACATAACACCCGACAGCTAGGAAAGGAAGTCACCAAGCGGTTACATTAGGATTCAGCAATGAATGATCAGCAGAAGAGTCAAGTTGTCCCACGTGCAAGCAACTGCCCAAACAGCCATGATTACAATTTAGGGAAGTTTACAGAAGCAAGGATCTTTTTCTTATCAAGTATATTTGCATTAAAGTTGGTTCTAGGAATGCTACTCCGGCATCGAGTTGAAACGCATGTCATTCCATGGAGCTGTCTTTGATGAGGGGACAGGGGAAACAAAACGGTCTATCTGTGCGCTTCTGGGACCCAAGAGATTCTGACCAGCAGCAAGGAGGACCCAAGATGAAGTGTCAGGGAAAACAGAATATTCTTCCTCAGTGTGTTATTTATTCATTCAATCATGCACTCATTCACTAAATACTGAGTATGTAGGATGTGTCAAATCTTGTTAAAACAATGAAAGACTCTCTTCTAGAGGGGAATGAGGAGATAATATACAAGTAAACAAATACAAGCTGATTCAGAGAGTGAATAATGTGTGGAAGATAATAAAGCAAGGGGATCCAAGAGAGAAGAATGCTGGGGTACATTACACTGGGTAGTTGGTTAGATAAAGCCTATTGGAGTAAGTGATATCTCAGCAGAGACCTGTGGGATATTTAGGAGCCTACTATGTAAAGGAGTAGCGGGGGTGCAGAGGCATCCAGACAAAAGGAACAGCAAGTAGACTTATTCAGGAAAGTAAAAGTCACAGGGCAATGTGGCTCTAGCACTCAAAGCTATGGCCTATTCGAGCATGGTATAAGAGAATCAGGCTGGGGCAAGATTAAATAGAAACTTCTCTGCTGTGGTAAGGATTAGGGTTTGTATTTAAAGTGCAACAAACTCTCACTGGAGAGTTTAAAGAGAAGCATGATGTGACCTGGTCATATTTTTAAAAAATTACCCGGCTACTGTTTGGAGAATGGGTTGACAGAGGCTTAGACCGAGGCTACAGCAATGGGACGGGAGAGAAGTAGATGAATTGGGGACACCTTTTAGAGATGACAGGACTTGTTAATTAATTGGATCTAGGAGTAAAAAGGAGAAGGCAATGGCACCCCACTCCAGTACTCTTGCCTGGAAAATCCCATGGACAGAAGAGCCTGGTAGGTTGCAGTCTATGGGGTCGCTCAGAGTCGGACACGACTGTGACTTAGCAGAGATATAAAAGGAGGAGGGCATGGCAACCCTCTCCAGGATTCTTGCCTGGAGAATCCCCAAGGACAGAGGAGCCTGGAGGCCTATAGTCCACAGGGTTGCAAAGAATTGGACACAACTGAGTGACCAAGCACAAACACAATGATGTAAAAGTAGCTGAGGATGTAAAAGAGCTCTGTGAGAGGTCAGATGGAGATATAAATCTGCAAGTTATATAGAATGTGGTGCTGCTCAAACCAATTTTTGGAGGAGGACTTTTTTCTTTTCGATGCACCGTGTGGACCAATATTCTAGGAAAATTCAACAAAAACCTTTACGAATAAAACAAAGTCCAACTAACTAATGTGCTTGGATGCCAAGGCAATACCAAATTGCTATCATTTTCTTCTCAATTTCTTCTCTTCCTCTCAATTTCTATAGGTAGCTCTCACCACAGATGAATATGGAACAATCTGCAGACCAGCACAAGCCCAGGGAATACCCTGTGAAGAGCACTAGTACTCAAAGTCAGGGTTAGCTAGAGAGGAAGGCCCTGGAGCAAGCAGAGACACAATTCAGTGGAGAAGGGGGTGGAGATGGGGGAGTCTAGGTGGGTGTTCAGTAAAGGAGCCTGATATAATGATAACAGTGTTTGAATGTATGAACACACAGCAATGGGAAACCATACAGATTTACAAGTGTGCAGGGTGCTCAGTCCAGTCTAACTCTATGACCTCATGGACTGTAATCTGCCAGGCTTCTCTATCCATGGAATTTTTCAAGCAAGAATACTGGTGTGGGTTGTCATGTCCTACTCCAGGGGATCTTCCCCACCCAGGGATGAACCCGGGTCTCCTATCTCCTGCATTGGCAGGCGGATTCTTTACGGGCTGATTTACCTGGGAAGCCCATATTTACAGGCAATCCATTTTAAATAAGAATGAGGGGGGAAAAAAGCCTAATCATTCCTGCCAGAAACTCACTTCTCTTCCCACAGATGTCACATCTGAAGAGACACCCGCTTCCCTAATTCACCCTCACAAACACTTCAATCTAATCATTGGAGATGCAATCTAACGCTCAGGATGCAGTAAGTACCCAAAGCTCCTTCACTATCAAGCTGGGCTCCGCTTGCGAACTGCACAATTATCAGACCTGATCGCTATGGAACTGACCTGGAAGGCTGCTTCCAGCCTGAGCATCAACACCTCAGCTAGTAATCCAGGACTCTTGCCCTGACATCAGCTTCTCTCACTCAAAATTCTGGCTCCAGGGGTCCTGATGTCTGAGACAAGACATATGCCCAGGCCAGAGAGAGAGCACCTGCGATCATTCTTAGGGAAGAGGGTTAGATTCGGGGCTGAGGACTTCAGTAAAATAAGAACACTTGATAAAAGTAGAGTCTCCTGGGAAGCAACACTTGCTTAATTTAGCCTCATACTTCTTTGAACCCCCAGGGACGGCTTCCAATGGGACACTCCCACCCTCCCCCCGCCCTTCTTGCACCTGTTTTGTTTCTTAAAAGACAGGCTTCTGTTTTCACATCATCTAAACCGCAAAATGAACGCGGGCTGCGGGGGAACCTGAAGTTGGAAGGCGTCTAGGCGCGAGAGCCTGTCTCATCCAGGGAGGCTCCCAGGTCTCCCAAGGTGCCCGCGAAGCCGCGGACCCCAGGGGCGGCGACCCGGAGCTCCACACCGAGTCCCCGAGCGCAGCGGGCGCCGAGGCAAGGCGGGCGCGCGGGGGCCGGAGGCCCGGGAGGGGCGGGGCGGTGACTCACGCGGCTGGGGGCCGCGGCTGCACCTCCGGCCGAGCCGGGCGAGGGGCTGCGCCCGCCCGCGGGGCGCATGCGCGCTACCTAGCGGCGCCGGCTCCCTCCCCGCCCACCTCTCCCTCCTCCCCCGCTCCCCCGCCCCTTCATCCCCGCCTGGCTCCCTCTCTCCTCGCCCGCCGGGTGCTGAAGTTGGGCGGATGGCAGCAAACCGGCTCCGCTAGAGGACCGAGCCGCTCAGCCCCGCGCCCCCGGACCCATCGCTGCGCTGCCCACACCTCCAGGCGACTGGGTAAGATGTTGCTTCCGATCCTGAGCGGTGCTAAGTCAATGGCATCAAAATGTCTGCTTTGCACCGATGGGTCCTTTTTTTTTTTAAAGGTAATAGGGGTTGGGTGCGGAGGGGAAGGAAAGAGGGGGCGGAGAGTGCAACTGTCGGTGCGCCGGCGGGGGAGTCGGCCGGCGCGGGGGGTCTCTGGGCCGCTCCGGGGCCCCGCGGGAGGAAGCGGGGGCCGCGCCGCGGGTCTGGGAAGTTGAATCCCGCGTTGCAGCCTCGGCGCGGTGCACTCGTCGCCCTCCCGCTGCTGCGGACCCGTTGGGCGAGTGTCCTGCCCGCCCCGGGAACCTCGAGCCGGGTTCCCCCAGCGGAGATCCCGGCGCCTTGGGGATCCGAGCGAGGGCCGGGGGGCGGCGGCGGCGGCAGGAGACCCCGCGGGGGCGCAAGGTCCAGTAGATTTGGTCGGCTGCTTGTTAGCAAACCGAATGTGAAATTAACAGTGTCCAATCGAACGAGCACCTCGGGGTGGTATTTTCTTCTCTCTTTACCTTTGGGAAAATGCAGGTGGGGAAGGTGTAAGGGGAGGGGGGGTGGGGTCAGTGCAAAAATGCATACCTTGAGCGTCGGTAAAATAGCTGAGGTGTGTGTGTGTGTGTAGGGGATGGGGGCCTCTCTTTTGTTCTTTGCCCTCCTTTTGGTCAGAGGAAAGGGAGTTCCAGTGTGCACTGCTTGGGGTAGATTTTACAGCCATCCAGGGGCGAGGAGGTGGAACGCCCACCAAACCCCTAGCCGCTGCCCGGGTGGGTGTATCCGGGACTCTTGCTATAGGTGATGCTGATTCTTTCCATTATCGCTAGAATTCCAGTTTAATAGCGGCTGACTCGCCAGCCTTCCTCCTCCTCTGCCTCTTCTTGTGCTGCGGCGGAGGCTGGGTGCAGACACTCGGCCGTTTCCTCTACTCCCTGCCTCCCTGTCTCTGAAAAATGTCGGAGGACTTGAGGATGGCGGAGAGACAGAGCTGGTCTCGGAAACCACGGATGGGGAGATGCTCCTGGCGAGCGGGAGGCTGCTGGCAGGGCTTCCCCCGCAGCCCGCGCCAGCCTCGGGAGTCCCTGGGCTCCTGGAGACAGAGCAGGGGTCGCCTTGGCCAAAAAAGATGCCCAGTGTGCGGGAGACACGCCCTGCGCCCCCCACCTCCGTCCGGAACCCCCTGAAAGGACACTCACTCACCTGGGACAATCTCGGTCGCTCTGGCAAGACTGACCCTGGCTCCTGGCATAGTAGTTTTCCTAGCCACTCTGACCTTTACATAAACGTTTCCTTCTTTAAAAAGAGGCACTCGAAGGTTTGTCTAGAGAACTTTGCAGTCTTCCCACAGTTGTTTCTTTTTCTTTTAAAAAATTGTTATACAGCCAGACTCTTTACATCATGGGATGGTTGTCACAAATAATAATGAGAGCAATCTTGTATTTGATTCCCGTTTACAATAAGCGTTTCTGAGACTGTCGTCTGCATTTCCGGCATTCACATACACTGGTTTTCCGGGTGGTGAACTCTCTGAAAATCATTTAATTGGAGAAATGAGAAACAGTTTTCACTCTTGTAATGAGAAATAATCTTTCTGTCTTGGTTTCATAGCTGCTAGACATTATGTGTATTAAATACTTTCGAAAACTGTGAAACACTTTGGGTAAATTGTATTGTTTCTTATGACAACAATAGCAGTTATCTGTGAAACATACATTTTGCACTAATACCTAATGAAAAGCTGATTTGTATTCATTAATTCAAATGAATGAGCCGTTTGACCTCCTCCAACTAAGTTTCTATTATTAAGCTGTTTTTTCTGTTAGCATTAACTAAAACAATAATTAGCACACTCATGGGAGAGTAGACATTCACTATTTTAATAATCTAAAAAACTATATTTAAAGAAGTCATGGTAGGGTAGTTTATTTACAGTTTTTGGAGATGAGAAAAGTGTTTATTTACAAAGGATTGGATGGTATCATTTATTAAATGAGATGAATCTCCATGACAATGCCACCTGATCTCAGAGCCATGGGCACTTTATCCTTCTTCCTGAATTTGTAGTCTGAAAGATTAAGCTGCTAAATCGCTTTAGTCGTGTCCGACTCTGTGCGACCCCATAGACGGCAGCCCACCAGGCTCCCCTGTCCCTGGGATTCTCCAGGCAAGAACACTGGAGTGGGTTGCCATTTCAAGAGACCCACCTAATTTACAAAACAAGCAACAGAAGGTGTTTGTTGTGCCAAATTCTACCCTTTTGCTCTGGCTTCTCAACTATTCCTTGGTTTTTAATCCCTACGAAAGAGAATTAACAGAAAGAGTTAATTTGCTATTCCTGTTCATTAATAAGACATCCAGCTTTTCCTGCTCAAATAGATCTCTCTCTGCCTTTAGGAATCTTTCTACAGAGATCTGGGCTTTCTTGTTGGCTCAGATGGTAAAGAATCTGCCTGCAATGTAGGAGACCCAGGTTCAATCCCTGGATCCGGACGATCCCCTGGAGAAGGGAATGGCTATCCACTCCAGTATTCTTGCATGGAGAATTCCAAGGACAGAGGAGCCTGGTGGGCTACAGTCCGTGGGCTCATGAAGAGTTGTCCTAAACGTCTTAGGCTTTTTAAAATAATAGTAATAATTTTCAAAAATTCCTTAACATTTCTTACCACTAGGGCCAGGGCCTTTGAAGAAAAGGAGAAATGTTTATATCCTCACCCATTTGACCTTATTATCACAGCCAAATCCAAAAGTAAATTGATAAAAATTCTGGTTGACTTGAGGATTAAAAGTAAGAAAGCATTTACCTGTTAATTTGCAGTTGTAGAGATAGTGGCCTTCATATTAGAAACCCATTTGCTAAAAGACATGGGCTTTTCTGGAAAAGTCAAAGGGGGGCATGGATAAGGAAATATGGAGCCAAGAGAGATGGGAACCTATTCAACTGCATTTCTGCTGAGAATTCTTTTTCGGATAGCCCAACTCTGCTTACTTAACAATGAAAATGTATTGCACCACCCAGAAGGGCAAATACAAGGGCCACTGTACACACCGTGGATGAGAATAAAGTTGCTTATGTGCTGTGCTTAGTTGTGTCCACCTCTCTGCAGCCCTTCGGATTGTAGCCCACCAGGCTCCTCTATCTGTGGATTTTTCAGGCAAGAATACTGGAGTGGGTTGCCATTTCCTCCTCCAGGGGGATCTTCCTGACCTAGGGATCAAAACCACATCTCCTGTGTCTCGTGCATTGCAGGTGGATTCTTTATCCACTGAACCATCAGGTAACATGATAGTAAAAAGTATTTTATTTCACTTGATTATTACAGGTAGAGTATAAACGTGAATTCATTATAGAGGTTTAAAATTATATGTTATTTCCAGGGAGTGACCTGGATCCTCAGAAATACTATAAATGTTTATGGAAGTGTTAAAGAAATGAAACAGTCCTTAGATTTAGGTAGCCAGGTCTTTTAATGTTATATTATATTTACCCTCACCATCTCTTCCCATCTCCACTTTCCTCCCAGAGACTTCCCTAATATCCCCCCAAAATTCCTTTCTCTTGTTATTCCTGCTGCTGTGCCAATACCTAGCATAATATCTGGCAACAGGCAAATATTAAATAAGGGCTTATTCAATGAATGAATTTTGCAGAGTTGGCAAAGATCACAAAAGATTTCCTTGATTTTTACATTTGTTTAGAAGAGTGCTCATGTACATTACCAAATATACTAGTTTGAGAGTCTAAGGATCATGTTCATAGTCCTGCATCTTTGGAGGAAGCCATTTTTAGAATTGTCACTTTGTGAATATTCGTGTTTTTGCCATAATACTGCTATTGTTGATCTGTTTCAAACTTTGATTAAAGTTTAAATTACCTGTGGGCAGGCATGGGCATGATGAACACAAGCTTTGGGGCAAGTTGACTTTAGTTTTTGTCCTGGCTCCTCTGTTTAATAGCTTTGTCACCATGGTCAAATCACTTACCTGCTTTGAGCCTCAGTTTCTTCAGATATGACAATAAGGATAAACACTCACTTCCTGAGATGTTTGCAAGCATAAATATAGTACAGTGTATATAAAGTGCTGGGTATGTGCCTAGCATGTCTTCCAAAGCCTAAAAAACTGCTACTGAATATATGAGGCAGTTTATGACCAATTCATTTCCTATGAGTCAACAGGCATTTTTTTTTTTAAAGAATTAGAATCACATTATAGAGTTTCATACTTGCTTTTACAAACAACAGACATTACTTTGTTGGCATTTTCCAAGAAACTGAAATCAGTATTTTTAATATAATTTAGTGACTGCAAAATAGTTCACCTTATGCATTTCAGTTTATTAGTTAATCTTTCAATGTTTATGTTATTTTCAATATTTTACTGTTTTAAGTGATGTGCATTCTTAGGCATAGGTTTTTATGGCATTTTTTCCCTTTAGGCTTGATACTTAGGGTATCTAGATCTCTCCAAAGTAATATCATCTTTTAAAAAATCATTACTAATTTGATGTGTGAAAACGATATTTTCAAACTTTTATTTCTTTGGTGACTAAGAATGCTTATAATTTTATTCGACATGCTTACAGCAGCTTTTTTTTTTTGTCTTGAGGATCACTTGTTCAAGTCTTCTGCCACCTTGTCCACTGTATTCTGAATGATTTTATGTATTTGAAATGCTAATGTTAATGTTAAGAGACAAGGCACAAGCAAAGAAAGAAAGCAAGTGCTTAGTGACAGAGAAGACAAGTGGCAGACTACTGGGATGATTGTAGTTGAACTGACTCCCTCTCACGTGGAGTGAAGTAAACATCACCAAAGGCTGGAGAAGGATCAGCCGTGTGATTCGGGCTGCTGTGGTATCCATAACTTACCGCCACTTGCCACCATGCTTGGGCCTTCCAAAGCACATATTTCCTCTTACTCACTGAGGTCTATCGTTCTTGTGTACTATGCATGTGCACTCACACCGTACTAACAAGAAGATGTATCTTACAGAAGAACCTGAACTTTGTGGCAACCCAACACACGACATGACAAGTTCTCAGATTTCCATTGACTGTTTCTGCCAGTTGCCAGTGTAAACTTTTGAGATTTCCCTAGATAAGTGAGATTGAAAGGAAATAGGCAAGTCGATGGAGGTCCTCCAGAGCATTAATTGAAGTTTCTCACCAGAATGAAATCAAGTAAGTTTCATTATAAGGCCATGTCGTATTGGAATCCTAACTTACCTCATTTTTTAACTGGAGGTGAAACTTAAATATTTAAAAGTTGAGATTAATCTGGTACCTTAATGAGTCTGTGCTGTAGTGTTTCATGTGATTGAGTGCTCTGATAAGTTCCTGGTTTTTAATTTTTTAATTCTGTGTCTATAGACAATTGGTTTCAAAAGCTTAAATATTTAGCTTGGAAAATCTATAAAGCCCCTTAGCTGTTAAACTACCTAGAAAGTGTAAAATTTTTTATAATTGTTACTGGTTGCAGTTTATCAAATATTGTAAAGCCTCAGTAATACAGAATGTGTGAACCTGGAATTTATAATGAACAAGAGGCCCCTATAGGAGGAACAGTGAGGTCTGGTGGAACAGAAAAGCTTCAAAGTTTCAAATAGAACTGGATTTTCATTCTTGCTCTACTGTTTACTAGATGCGCAGGCTTTTTTTGCTAAACTCTGTAAGTGCTTTATACTTGAAATTCTAGCATGAGTAGTAAACATCTAAAATCTCTCTGAATTCCTTAAACTTTGTGTTTGAGATTAAAAAAAAAAAAACTGTGTCAATAAATATAATTTTATTATAGACAATGAATGTGGTTCACAAAGCAAATATTTACTTCCTTGGATTAGGTCACAGGCTTTTCAAGGAACTTCTGATTGGCTGTTGAAATACAAAGGTTATAATTCAAGAGCCATGGCATTACATTAAACAGACACAACCCAGGGGAAATTATGACATAAATGAATGAGCAGGTAAGTGTTTATTTCATTTCTTTAATTATCTTGGGGCTTCCCAGTGGCATCATGAGTTAAATTCAAGGAAAATTCTTTTGTGAAAGTTGACAACAGTCTGTATTTCAATAAATGGTAGGGGCTTAGTTTTTATGTTTTTTGGCATATTATGACAGGCTGTCTAATCTAGAGATTTTACGAATCCATTTTGGTTCTAAGAAAACTACCTCAAATCTCCGCCCTTTTTCCCTCAACTCTTTTCCTTTTTCAGGCTTCAGTTAATCAAAATCAACAAAGATTTGAAAGTCTGCTGTAACAAGAGTGGCAACTGTGTGATTTAATTTAAAGGGTGTGAAAAAGCATACGGAAAATTCCCCTTGAAAGAGACTTTAGAAGCAGGGAATGCAATTTGGTACAAAGAGTTCAAACTTTGGATGCAAACAGCCAGAGATTTAGCCTTAACATTATTGAGTCTTAGTATCATTATCTGTAAATTGAAGACTGATTGTATGTATCTTAAAAATGTTGAGTGATTAAATAAAATAATATCCATAATTTGTCATGTATTGACAATCACTATGGAACTGTTATGGGACTTCCCAGGCAGCACTAGCGGTAAAGAGCCTGCCTGCCAGTTCAGGAGACTTAAAAGACATGGGTTTGACCCCTTGGTTGAGAAGATCCCTGGAAGAGGGCATGGCAGACCACTGCAGTATTCTTGCCTGAAGAATCCCATGGACAGAGGGGCTTGGTGGGCTGCAGTCCATAAGGTCACAACCATAAGGTCACAAAGAGTACGTGACTGAAGTGACTTAGGACGCACATGCAACTGTTATATACTGTACTGCTGCTAAGTCGTTTCAGTCGTGTCCAACTCTGTGCGACCCCATAGACGGCAGCCCACCAGGCTCCCCTATCCCTGGGATTATCCAGGCAAGTATACTGGAGTGGGTTGCCATTTCTTTCTCCAATGTATGAAAGTGAAAAGTGAAAGTGAAGTCTCTCAGTCGTGTCCGACTCTTAGCGACCTCATGGACTGCAGCCTACCAGGCTCCTCTATCCATGGGATTTTCCAGGCAAGAGTACTGGAGTGGGGTGCCATTGCCTTCTCTGATACTGTACTAGAGTTAAACAATGAAAAATAAACCCAAGAATAATTACAATAATTAAGATAAACCCAAGAAGCATCCAGTGGATGGTAAGTGCTTAAAGGCATTTTTGTTTCTTGTCAGTAGTTGTCTTGACTAATGGGTCCTTAATTAATATGAAAGCTGTTCCCCTAGTGTCTGCCATGTTGCCGTGTTATTCTTTCCTGAGCAGCTTGTTTAACCAACCTGTTAAGTGAACATTCATTCATTTATAAACATTCTCAAGCATATATTATATGCCAGGCCCTGCGATATGATTTTGGATGCAAAAAAAAAAAAAAAAAGATTAAACATGGCCTCTTTCTGCAAGTTCACATAGAAGCTTCTTCAACTTAGTATTATTTTGTTTGCATCAGTTGAGCCCTGGGTGTTCTTAGTTTACAAGTCATAACTGGAGATGATGTGGAAGTAATGAGAAAGGATCTCCTGAGGATTTAGGAATTTTAGGCTCATTGACTTCCAAGTGTAGAAATCTCTGCTCCTAAAGAAAGCTCTAAGCAGAGGCTCAGATAAGGGGAAGGGAAAATAGGAAGTGGTTCGCTGGAGCTCGGTGGATGATTTACCAGCCACCAAGTCCAAACCATAGAAGACCTGAGGCTCAGCCGTCTTTGTGGACCCGCCCCAACTCCCAAATCTCCCTCTTTAAAGTGACCGCATTTGTCTGCATACAAGTGTACTGTGCCTACCCCTCTCCCCCCACTTAAAGGCTACCCTGGGTATATATAATTGGGATGTTATTTTGGGTATGTTGGGGGAGGGGGTAAGCAAAGGGAGATAGAGAAAGTGATAACCCCACCCTTCCTGAGGACCCACATTTCCCATACGATAAATATATTGTCATTTTTTCCCCCAGTATGATCGCAGTTCTTTCACTGATAACAATCTTTTTGTAATATAGTAAATTGACCAGAGGGGCTTCCTGGTGGTTCAGTGATGAAAAATCTGCCTGCCAATGCCAGATACTTGGGTTCAATCCCTGGCTTGGGAAGATCCCCTGGAGAAGGGAATGGCAACCCACTCCAGTATTCTCGCCTTGGAAATCCCATGGACAGAGGAACCTGGTGGGCTGTAGCCCATGGGGGTCACAAAAGAGTTGGACATGACTTAGCAACTAAAACAACACAATTGACCAGAAATCCAGAATACTCTTTTCAGATATGAAAAAAAATAAATTTGTTTTTAAAGAAAACCATCTTCAGCACCTACTTGTTGAAATCACCTACATGATTTCTAAGTCTAGCAACTAGATTTTTCCTGATCTAGGATGATTTGATATTATTTGTAAAACCAGGGTGAAGGCTTCAAGTCCGTCCTAGCAAAATGCTGTGAATGTACAGTTAATTTAGCTGTATATAGTAATGAAAGAATTGGCATTATGAATGAATTAACTTGAAAATAAGCTCATTTCAGCCAGCAGATTTAACTTACTTATCTTCAAAGCTTTAATTGGGCTGTTAATAAGTAACCATTTGTAGTAATTTGGGGTTTGAACCTATCTCTCAATTTATTTCACTCAGAACTACTATACAGCATTTTGCTGATGACCTATGAGTTTCGTGTGGGCAGGACTCACTAGATAAAACCAAAGGAAAATGAGTATCTTTTTTGAAAGCACTAAATGGCAACCCACTCCAGTGTTCTTGCCTGGAGAATCCCAGGGACAGGGGAGCCTGGTGGGCTGCCGTCTATGGGGTCACACAGAGTTGGACACGACTGAAGCGACTTAGCAGCAGCAGCAGCAGCAAGGCATAGCTATGCTATATATTTCTGTATATTTTTTTATGCTGAAAAGCAAGGATAGAGAAATTCTTGTACATTGGAATTGTTATCAAAGTTTAATATTTTAAAAAGATGATTTTGAGTGTCAGTGTCTGAGTATGTGGGTATGGCTTTCCTTTTTGTTTATGAGTTGAGAGCAGGAAATAACTGACCTGATGCTTGTGTAGTCATAGCCAAATGCTGGGAGGGGAAAATACATACTTGAAAATCCAAGGGGAGGTACACTGAGGTAAGAATGAAACTCAAGTAAAAAACAGAAAGACTGGGCTCAGAAAACAAGACTATTAGCTACAAACTTAGTACTTCTTAAGGTATAATGTCATTCAGTACATTATTATGTAACTCTGCTGTATTATGTAACCACCTCCAGTTTTGTAAATTCATGTGATCTAATCTTAAGAAGGTAATTTTTTTCCCCTTAATTCAGTTTTTTCATTGACTGAACATCTGAGTAATACAAGTAGTGTTTCATGAGGTAGAATTTCATCAAATAAGTGTAAATTCCAGGATGGAAAAAAATGTAGAGCACTTTTCTTGACTTGACATAGGTTATGTTGAATAGTTAAAAATTCTTGTAGGTGATACTCAAATTCAACTGCATTGATAGAAAATCTGCTCCAAATTTTCTTTTTAAATGTCACTACTCCTAAGTCCATCTTGCATAAAATTAACTTTTTTTGTGTGACAAAGAGATCTTTACATTTTGCTTTAAAATACCAGCAATGAATAAATGCACATTGTTTTACTGAGCAGTGGACAGCACAATGACTTAACGTCCAAACTATTTATTAAGACTTTGAGGGAGTGACAAGTGTGTTTGGAGGAGATTATTTTTAAGGGAATGTGGATTTATGGCTTAGCAGAAACACTGAAAGTAATTACAGTGAAGCTGCTGATTACACCCAAAATCTATGTTGCACTGAGTGTTCTGGCCCCTGACCACTAGTCCCAGGAAAGTCCAAGTCTGGTCAAGTCTGGTTAGATCTCACGGAAAAAGAAGGAAGAACTGGAACTGTGCTTGATATTGGACCCTACAATCTAAAAAATTAAATTATGAACAGGCAGAAATGATGGAAAAAGAGTGGTCTTTTGGTGCACCTGTTAATGGCCCACGTGGGTCTGGTTTTCCAAGTGTTTGCATTCTGTTCCCAACTAGCTTTCAGATTCAGCTACTCATCCCTCTCACCATTTTCGTTTCCTGCCTCCTTATTCACAATTAATGCAACTCACTGGAGCCTTACTCTGTAATTGGGAATATGTGTGCTCAGTCGCTAAGTCGTGATCAACTCTTTGTGACCCCGTGGACGGTACCCTCCTGCCAAGTTCCTCTGCTCATGGCACTTTTCAGGCAAGAATACTGGAGTCTGTTGCCTTGTCCTCCTCCAGGGCATCTTCCCGGCCCAGGGATCAAACCTAAGTCTCCTGCGTTTTCTGCATTGGCAGGCAGATTCTTTACCACTGAGAATTGGGATTTAGTATCATTAAGTGAATCATAGCCGAGGCTGAAGGAACCTAAAGACTAGTTGAAGAAAGAAAATGGGTATGTAAATTGCTATTACTATTCTGTTCTAGGAGAGAAATAAAATGCTGTGAGGAACTTTCGATTCATTTTAGGTGGTCAGACCAGAATCTGGTAAACATTTCTTGGAGGTGGTAACATTTTTTCAAAGTACTGAAAGATGGAAATTTGACAAAGAATGGCCTTCCAGGCTCAGAGACAATGTAAAGAAAGAAAGGCGCAGAACTAGGGAAAGTCGAAAAATACTTTGTGGCACAGTTTTCCAGAAGTACAAAGCACGGGCAGGAAATCACAGGATAAAGTTGAGAAGGAGACAGATACTGGTGGGTGTTAATATCCAAGTGAAAAGCTAGCATCGTCCTTGATCGGGGCAGAGTGCCATGGGTATCGAATAAATAGGACATTACAGGATGAAGACTGTACATGTCAGGTCTGGGCAGAGGGGAGGAGAAGGCAGCAGGAACACGATTTCAACTCTTCAGGTGAGAGAAGATGAGGCCTGAATTGGGAAAATATCCAAAGGCTAACTGAAGGTAGTTGGGAAGATGATATCGTGAAAACCTATTCCACTCAGAGTTTTCAAGACTTGGTCACCATTGAAATTTAGAAGATGTGAAAAGACCGTTAAACCCAACATAGATTTGAGCCTGTATATCTAGGTAATGCAGATGCCATTAAGACCTGGAGAAACCAAGCTAATGAAGAGGCTGAATTCAGCTTGGGGAAGGCTTTGCCAGATCTATCAGGGTTGTTGATTAAAAGCCCGGTTGATTCAGTAGTAAGCAACAAGTCTGCTCTTAGCTATGTCAGTAGAGGCACAGAGTGTCTAGAAGGAAGTTGAGGACACTTCTGTACTGTTCTGCATTTTTCAAACCACAACTAGAATGCTGTTTTAAATTTCTTTCCTTCTGGACACCCTGGTTACACTTTTGTGATACAAATAGTAAAATGAACAGAAACCAGTCATTCATGGGAGAAGTGGTTATTGGAGGCATTTGTACTTTTTTAACATAGAGTAGAGTGGTTTCCCTAGAGAATATGTGTGTTTCTCCATTTGGAAAAGAGCCATGCAAAATGATTAGACTCATTTTAAATTGCCCCAGTGACATAACGGGAATAACAAAACCACATGGCAGAGTAAGGAGATAATACAGACATTGCCCTGTATCAAATGTAAATTTGGCATTTAAGTAACCTAGCTGTTAGTTGTTGTTTAGTTGTTCAGTCGTGTCTGACTCTTTGCAACCCCATGGACCATAGCCTGCCAGGCTCCTCTGTCCGTGGGATTCTCCAAGCAAGAATACTGGAGTGGGTTGCCATTTCCTTCTCCAGGGGATCTTCCTGACACAGGGATCGAATCCACATCTCCTGCACTGCAGGCAGATTCTTTACCACTGAACCACTGTCCTTCAGTTCAGTTCAGTTGCTCAGTCATGTCTGAGCCTTTGTGACCCCATGGATTGCAGCACGCCAGTCTTCCATCACGAACTGTCTTTACCACTGTCTTAAAAATAGCATTAGAACCAGTGGGCACGTGTCACTGAGATAGATTTTGCTATCCTATTGAGAATAACTGTTTAACAGTCAAAGCCGGCTTGGTAGATGGGCTGCCTTGAAAAATGATGAGTTTACTGCCAAATGCTCAGTGGATAAACAGTTGGCAGAGATGTTATGGAGATGAGTTAAGGGTTTGGAGGGTAAAAGAACGGCAAGGCCTCATTCTGACTCCTCAGTTCAAATGGCTCCGGGGAATCTGGAATATAGACTCAGGAGAGAGGTTTCAGCTAGAGATAAACCTTGAAAATCTTTTATTACAGGTGGTGGTAGTAAGTGATTACCAAAGAAAAATGTTTAGGGAGCAGCAGCAACCTGGAATAGAATCCTGTAGAGTATCTGTGTTGAATGGACATGTGGGAAAAGAAGGAAACTAAAGTACATACACATATATATCAATACATTCATTCGTAAAATGATCAGAATGGGGAAAAAAGGGGTTAAAAAGAAAATGATATTCGTTTTTCTCTTTCTGACTTACTTTACTCTGTATGACAGACTCTGGGTCTATCCATGTCTTTACAAATGACCCAACTTCATTTCTTTTTATGGCTGAATATAAAATAGATAATGAATGAGAACCTACTGTGTAGCTCAAGGAACCCGACTCAGGGCTTTGTGGTGACCTAAATGAGAAGGATATCCAAAAAAGAGGGGATATATGTACACATATGGCTGATTCACTTTGCTGTACAGTAGAAACTAGCATGACATTGTAAAGCAACAATATACTCCAGTAAAAATTAATTTAAAAAAGAGAGTGAAGGCACTGTAATATACCATGAAATCAAGAAAGTGGAATTACTCTTAGCCAGTTTCATTCATATTTATAGTTCTCTCCCAAAAAAGATTGGAAAAGAGACAGGGAAGGAAGAGCAGCTGGTTATGTCATGTAGCAGAGAGGGTAAGATCAGGAAATTCCATGGGATTGTCTAGAAAGCACTTGTGATTAATGATTTATGCACTTTCTGTTTCCAAAAGGTTTGCGGCAGCTTAAACAAAAGCACTTTCACAGAGGGCAATGAAAAGTAAGCAATATATAGGTAAGAAGCCACAGAGAGAAATAAACGGGGGTGGGCAGTAAGCACGCCCCAGAACATGGATGGGCATGTTGTCATAACGGAAGTGCTCAGTTTCAGCTCTCAAGTTCCAGCCACCAAAGTAATAGGGTTTAACTGGACAGGTTACCTGGAACCCACTGGTAAATGAAGAAAACAGTCTTTCAGAAGTCTTTTTTTTCCCCTGGCATGAATTTCTGTGAGTTGTATATCCTATGGATTCTCAGTTAAGAAACGGTAGCATATTACACTACCATGGTGCTGCTGAATCAGATGCTGGCTTGCTTTGAATTAGTTTCTTTTTTAAGCCCTTGAAGGTCAAGTATGTAGTATTAAGATGAAGTCTGTAAAAGCCAGTAAGGCAGTGATAATTTTAGATGAGCCAGGCATCTGGTTACTCCTGAGTCTAAAAAATCAGCATGTGAGGTAGCATTAGAAGGAAGGGCATTCTCAGTAGGAGACTCTAGGGTAGTTCCAGGAACACAGTGGAGAGGAGACACTATATGCCCTGAAGCCTCAGGTCCTCTGCACATCCACTCCCTCGACCTAAGCAACTCTCCTCTTGATCTTTCTCATCACCCACACTTCAGTTCAAATGTCACCTCTTTAAAGACCTTTTCTGTACTCTCTAATGTTGGCCCATCCTTATTCCTCCCTTGATCTGTCATTCTTTAATAATAGCCTACTTTATTTAACCCACAGCATTTACTGTACTGTTATTTTATTTATCATATCTCCCTCCTTCTGCCAAAGAGAATGCAAATTAGTACACTGGGAAATGCCAGGAACAGAGCAGGTGCACCGTGTGTGGAAGGAATGAATGATTTGTGGATGGGGAGGAACTCAGCTCAGTATTGATGGTATAAACTAAACGAATGGTGGTTCTGGGAATGGAATAAATTCTCCCTAAAGTGCTAGCTGAGAAGGATGATTATCATCATGACAGATTTTGTTCTGGGAATTTTAAGAACACTCGGACTTGGAAGAAGAGCACAGATTCTCTGTACACTTGCCTTTCCACTTATAAGAAGCAAGGTTCCTAATATGAATGTTATGTTCACGAATATTCATTCATTGATCAAGGTTCTAATGGGAGGAGCTTAAGTAGGAAGAGCACAAAGGGCCGTGTGTGTGTGTGTGTGTGTGTGTGTGTGGCGCGCACACACGTACTCATTCATGTCTGATTCTCTGCAACCCCTTGGACTGTAGCCTGCCAGGTTCTTCTGTCCATGGAATTTTCCAGGAAAGTATGTTGGAGGATTGCCATTTCCTTCTCCAGGAGATCTTCCTGACCCAGAGATTGAACCCATGTCTCTTGCGTCTCCTGCATTAGCGGGTGATACTTACTACTGCACCACCTGGGAAGCCCACAAACGGCCCTGCTGCTGCTGCTGCTGCTAAGTCGCTTCTGTCGTGTCCGACTCCGTGCAACCCCAGAGACGGCAGCCCACCAGGCTCCGCCGTCCCTGGGATTCTCCAGGCAAGAACACTGGAGTGGGTTGCCATTTCCTTCTCCAATACATGAAAGTGAAAAGTGAAAATGAAGTCGCTCAGTCGTGTCCAACTCTTTGTGGCAAATCCTTTTTTTTTCTCCTTTGAAATGAGACTGTTTAACTTTACCCACTTAACTTTTGAAGAATATCTTTCAAAAATGTTGTTTGCTATTTTGGCATAAATAATGTCGCAGGACTCAAGTACTTTGCTGTTAGTTATACCTCCCTTTATTGCCCCTCCAGACAGTTAACAATAAAACCCCTATTGTGCTGGGAAGTGTCACTGTTGGGGGAGGTGTCTGTGGGTGGTCCAAGAAATGCATAATAATTGCCTCAGGTATAAATCAGTTCACTGACTTCCAAATGGAAAAGCAGAGGTGCCCTTTGAAAGAAGCAAGCACCTGTGTATTGGAGAAGAAAATGAACCTAACTGATGTTAAGACTGAAGCCAACAAAAGGTGAACCTGAGAACCAAGGAATGTAGACTAGTTGTTTGAATGAACTGGTTGGCAAATGCTATGAAATTTCCTGGAGTATTGCTTTTATTCATCCCTGAGAGGTTTCTATATGAAAACAAAAGAGGACTAAATAGAGAAGAGGGCATTCAAGGTTAGACCTAATCCTTGAAAGAAATTGTGATTATTTGAGCCCCGTTTTGAGCCCTCTAGGGTACAAGTATAGGTGGGTTTTATTTTAGAACCAAAATGAATCAGGAAAAGTGTTTTTCAACATTTATTTTAGGTTTAGAGAGGACTAGGTTTGCTGGTTGTGAGAAGCAAAATCATCAATGGAGAAAGTTCCCAGGGAATGCTATGAAATTTCCTGGAGTATTGCTTTTATTCATCCCTGAGAAATGTAAAATGTTTCTATATGAAAACAAAAGCAGATATTGAAAAACAGCATATATTATTCATCATTCATTCATTCAAGGTTAGACCTAATTCATCTGAAATGGACATCTAGGTTGCTTCCATGTCTTGGCTATTATTATTTGAGCCCTGTTTTGGGCTTTTGCTTCAGACTCTAGGTAAAAGTATGAAGTATAGCATTTTAAAGATCTAAACGTAAGACCAGTAGTGGAGACCCACCTGAATATTTCCCCAAGGTTGTAGACAGACAAGGAAGTTTAGAATCTCAAAAATACAAAACTAAAACTCAAAATGGATTAAAGAATCATAATAATAAATCAAGAAAATATTAGCAAGGTACCTTGAAACTATCTGAGTCCACAAAAATAATGGGTTCTTTTTTTTACCATCTTCTCAACTCTAATATTTTAGCTCAGAGATAGAAGAAAGATGTCCTGGAACAAATGTTAGAAATTGCTTTTTTTCCTAATGGTTTTACTGAAAACATCCAAAATGACAAAAAGTTTTTTCAGCTTAGAAGACAGAATAAAAATAATAATCTAGTTTTCTTTGCATGCTGAATGAGAAATTTTGATCATAATATTAAATGTATTATTTAGTCAACTGACCAAATGTTTGGCTGTCAAAAAAGTTCATAAAAACGTGAACAAAGAATTTTCTACTTATTTTTTGTTAACTTGTTCCACAAGGGGCTGTCAATCTAGTAAGTGTTGCCTTGTGAAATGAGCAAAAGTAAATTACCATAGTTTTGACCAGCTATGAATACAAATTTCAAAATGAAAATGAGTGCTAAAAGTCACAAATTCACTGGGAAAGCAGTCTTTTGAATGTGATATGAAATAAGGTTAATTTTTGTTTATGTTCATTCTCTTATTTGAAGGCAGAGTAGTGAGCTGTCATTCAAAAGTAGAGAGATAAACAGAAAACGAAAGTTCAGATCATAAAAACGAAAGGAAGAAATCAGTGTTTAACTGCAGGTCTTTCAGACCACAAAGCAGAAATCAAATTCACTTTGTGTAATGTCTTGGAGTTGGTTGTTTCTAATGTCCCACTGCATTTGGCTTCTATAGGAATAATCTGGGGATGGAGAACAAGTGAAAAAAAGTTGTGAAGTAGAAGAGGATTGATGCTGAATGAGAAGCAGACTTTTTGTGTGACTCACCCAGTGAAGTTTCTCTTTTAACAAATACTTTGTCAATGTTGTTCAGTCACTCAGTCTTGTCTGACTCCTTGCAGCCCCATGAACTGCAGCACGCCAGGCTTCCCTGTCCTCCACTGCCTCCCAGAGTTTGCTCAAACTCACGTCCATTGAGTCAGTAATAGCATCCAACCATCTCATTCTCTGTTGCCCTCTTCTCCTGCCCTCAATCTTTCCTAGCATCAGGGTGTTTTCCAGTGAATCAGCTCTTTGCATCAGGTGGCCAAACTTATTGAGTATCTATTAAGTGACAGGCTCTGTTCTGGGAGATTCAGATTTATTAAAGAACAAAACAGACAAAAATGCCTGTCTCTAGGAGGCATATATGTTTGATCTTTGATTTTTTAAATTGACTCATAAAGGGAATCCTTTGTAAGGCATTCAGGGTCCTTTGTAAAGCTGGGCTATCAAATAGATATCTGTGTATATGGGTGTGTGTGTGTGTGTGTGTGTAATACTAATAAAATATATACATATTTCTGTATATTAATATTTTATTTTACTCCTCCATTAATTGCAAATAAATAAGGCTAAAGATCATGGCATCTGGTCCCATCACTTCATGGAAAATAGATGGGGAAACAGTGGAAACCGTGTCAGACTTTATTTTTTGGGGGCTCACTGCAGATGGTGATTGCTGCCATGAAATTAAAAGACGCTTACTCCTTGGAAGGAAAGTTGTGACCAACCTAGATAGCATATTAAAAAGCAGAGATATTACTTTGCAAACAAAGGTCCGTCTAGTCAAGGCTTTGGTTTTTCCAGTGGTCATGTATGGATGTGAGAGTTGGACTGTGAAGAAAGCTGAGCACCGAAGAATTGATGCTTTTGAACTGTGGTGTTGGAGAAGACCCTTGAGAGTCCCTTGGACTACAAGGAGATCCAACCAGTCCACCCTAAAGGAGGTCAGTCCTGGGTGTTCATTAGAAGGACTGATGCTGAGGCTGAAGCTCCAGTACTTTGGCCACCTCATGCCAAGAGTTGATTCATTGGAAAAGACCCTGATGCTGGGAGGAATTGGGGGCAGGAGGAGAAGGGGACGACAGAGGATGAGATGGCTGGATGGCATCACCGACTCGATGCACATGAGTCTGGGTGAACTCCGGGAGTTGGTGATGGACAGGGAGTCCTGGCGTGCTGCGATTCGTGGTGTCACAAAGAGTCGGACACGACTGAGCGACTGAACTGAACTGAACTGAACTGAAAGGCATAATAACCATATCAGACTGAAGTATGAAAGGAATTTTCTACATTTAATTCTTTGTAAACTGACATGACATCAGTCCATTTCAAACCAATGTATTGTACTACTCCAAATACGTTAGTTGCAGTTCAGAAAACCCTGGAATGAGAGGTCAGAGGAAGAAGAGTCCATGCTCCTGCCTTCCCTCATTCAAGGAAATCGAGCTGATAGCATCCCAGGTTCCGGGCACCAGGGGGAGAAGTGAGCTTATTTTTCTTAGGCAAGAAATCTGACTTCCCTCCAGGAATTTCCCAGGAATGAGCTGGCTGTTTTATATTCATCCCTTAGCTCTTTCTCACATTTGCTCATGCTTCCCTGTGTTCTGGGCTCTGAGGTACATTTCAGAGAATTCAGAGCATAATGAACTGATAGAGAATTTTGAGGAGCATCAGAAAATTTAGATCATATTTAACAGAGGTAGAAAACTAAAAGAAATATGTTCCTGAAATGCATATTTAGGTAATAAGATAGGAATGCAATTTTACTGTGTCTAAGCCCCTGGAAAAATTATATATGGTAACTGTTTAGTGTGTGGAGCCAGAATGGAAGTAAAGTGAATAAAAATGAATAAAACTGTAACAGAGAAGAAGCAAAGGCAGCTTAAAATTACAAGGAAGGATATGGTACTCTTTTTTTTGACAGATGTTTAGCAGATCTCCCTGTAACTGACATGTATGCAAAGTTTCCAATTATAGGAGAAACAATATTTCCTAAAGTGGAGCAATCTGACCTCCTCTTGTATCTGTGATTTATTTTGGTTCATAATGACATATACAGAATCATAGAATGCCTTTGTTTTCAAGGATAGTATTGAAGCAAGAAATGAAGACTTATCAAGAGCTGTTAGGGATTTGATTGTTACCAAGGGGAAATTAAACAAAGAAATCTGAATGTATTCCAAGAAAATAAGTAACTATAGCTAATGCTTTGGTTGGTTTTATTTGTTTTGCAATGATGGACTTTACAAATGTATGAGTATTCCATATCCACTTGCAAGATAGTGAAGGACAGAGAAGTCTGGTATGCCGCAGTCCATGGTGTTGCAAGAGTGGGACATGACTGAGTGACTGGACAACAATAGAAGAAGGGATATTTTTACAGCTGAGACTTTAAAATAATAAGTTTTAAAGTTAAGTGTTTGGGGAAGGAATTAAAATGTAATTATCATAGTACCTGATGTGATAGAAAATACAATACAGACTTTAAGAAGTTTATTTTTATCAGTAATTGTTTTGTACAATGTGAAAATTGTATTATATAATTTATCTAGTTTAACTTAAAAGAACAATTAAAGACTTCATAGTAAAATGAAATCGATTTAAATAAATTATTACATTTGTGTTAAACTTGTTTTTTGACACTTTAAATATAACTGTAATACTGTTAAGAGGTGTTTGCAAAAAACTTGGCATGCCAGTGGTTATAGTATATAGTGTGTGTGTGTGTGTGTGTGTGTGTGTGTGTGTGTTGCTCAGTCATGTCCGACTCTTTGCAACCCCATGGACTGTAGGTCTCCAGGCTCCTCTGTCCATGGGATTCTCCAGGCAAGAAAACTGGAGTGGGTTGCCATTTCCTTCTCCACAGTATATGATACTATACTGCTAAAATGTGTGTTTAATCTTGAGATGGGATTTTGGAGAACTGAATCCTAGCTATGGCCGTAAAGCTAATTTATGAACTTCTGAATCCTAGCATGCCTAAGAACTGTAATATTCAGATGAGATCACTGTCATGTCATCACGATATTTATGTTGGTTCCCACTAGTCATCTGGGATTGCTGATCGACCATGGATCTGGATGCTTTACAATGTAGTGAATGCTTCCTCCTAAAGGAAGATTTCAGAGGCAGACTCTGCACTGTTTGAGGATGAATGTCTTCATTTTCTTTCTTCCCCCACTCTTCTACCTGCAAAGACCAATATATATGCTTACTTCCAGAAAGTGATTTCTGCTCTGCCACGTCTGTGCCTTTGCTCGACATTTTTCTGCCTGGATCGCTGTACATATGTCCCTTCACATTCCTAAATCCTGACCATCTTTGAAGGTCTAAGCCCAAGTCTGAAGACCTTCATGAACCCTCATCTGGCCTCCTCCAAGTGGCCTCTCTTTCTTTGGAAACTGCCTGTATCATAACAATGACACATGTTCTTTATTTTTTTCTCCATAGTTTTTTTTTTTTTTTTTAATTTAGACACTTGTATTGTCTTCTCCATGAGCAAACCCTTTCTGTTTCCACATTCTTATCCAAGAGTGGCATCTACAGAGTCACCCACACTGGACTTCCAGCAATCAGCCTTGACTGATCCTCCCCACTACAGCCATCACACCCTCGCTCATATCTAACTATCCCCAAAAGGCTTGCTCTGCCTCTTGGGAACTTCTTACTTCTGCCCCATTCCCCATTTCTGCTCTTCCAGTTCATTGTCCGCAGCTTGCCTGGACTCCTTGGCAGCATTCTCTGTCCACCTGTCCTCCACGCCAGTGCCAGAATGAGCAAGCATATTACTCCTGATGCTGCCGTAGACTTAGGAAGCATGCACTGTCTCCTATCACCTACAGATAAAATTCAAATACTTTGCATGTCTCTCTTCCTGATTCCTCCCTGCCTGCCTATCTGTCCCTGATTGCTTTTTTCTTCTCAGGCACCTAATACCCCAGTCACATTGAATCAATGAGTGAATCTATCTTTAAAAGACAGGCCATGCTATTATAAGTCTCCTGGGTTTTGCTTATAGTATTACCTCTAGATGGAATGTTTTACCTGCCTTTATCTACTTGGAAAATCTCACACATTGCTTTCAATAGAACTGTTTCTAGCTACCCCCAGCATAATTCTGTGCTTACTCCTCCACAAATGAAAATTTGGTAGAGACTTTTATGATCTCACAACCAGGTTATAAGCTTATTGAACACAGGGATCAATTTTTTAGAGGGGAGCAGAAGATTTTTTTTAAATGTCCCACACAAATAATAATAATAAATGTCCCACCCAAGGTCTCCAATAAGTATTTATGTATTAACTGTCCGTGAAGCTGGAAGCTTATCTGTCAACCCTCTTTGAAATAAGCCATGCTTTGTAATCCAGTAGCAAGGTAGATATAGAGTAACATCTGTTTGCCAGGTACCCCAAGATTATATGGCCTGATGAAGTAGACATACTTGGGATGCCTAGGATCAATGTGTTGAAGTTGATCAGATTCCAAATTCCATGATGCTCCTCTGCCTAAGTTTTATTTTCTTGTTCTGAGAAAATCCCTGGATCCTTACATTGACCCACAAGGCCCTGTGTGATCTGTCCACATCTCCCGCACCAACCCCCCGTTTCTCAGAATCCATCACCTTCCGCTCTCCACCCTTGCTGCTTGGCCCAGCCATGTTGTTTTTGCCGTTGATTAGTCACTAAGTCACGTCTGACTCTTTTGTGCCAGGCTCCTCTGTTCATGGAATTCTCCTGGCAAGATTACTGGAGTGGGTTGCCATTTCCTTCTCCAGGGGATCTTCTCGACCCAGGGATCAAACCCAAGTCTCCCACACTGGCAGGTGGATTCTTTACCACTGAGCCACCAGGAAAGCCCTGGCCCAACCATGAACAGCTTTTTGTCTGTTCATGCAGTGGGCCAGACTATTCCCAACTCAGACCCTGTGTTCCTCTTACCTGGAATGTTTTTCCCACAGATATCCATGTGGCTTACTCCCTTACCTCCTTTATCTTTCTTTGTTCAAATGTCATGTTTCAGGGACACCTTCTTATGCCACTGTTTAAAATTGCAGGCTCCTCCTCTCTTTCACCTTGTTTCTCTAAATAGTACTCAGAAGTCTGTGTGATTTTTATGTCATCTATTCACTACTATATACCAGCTATCAGAGCCAATCTCAAAGTAGCTGTTCAATAAATATTAATTGAATAAACCAATGAAGCCATTTGATATGTGCAACAGCTCTTCTTGTACATCCAACAAATATATTTCTCTTTGAATAAACTTTATGTCCATGATTCAGTTTCAGGCCTAGTGGTTAGTTAATGTCTGACCTTAGTCAAACATGGTTTGGATTAGAGGGATTTAGCTTGGGTTTCACTCCTGGCTCTGTCACTTTCTAATTATGTGACATTGAACAAGTCATTGCATCTTGCTGGGTCCAATTTGTCTCATTTTTTTAAAAACAGGGCTAATAATACCTAATGAATTACTGGGAATATGACAAACTATAAACTTCTGTAAGCATGCTAGTTGGTAACTATTTTTATTTATTATCTGTGTGAAAAGCCAAAGAGGCAGCATGGCATAATGAAGAGTTTGAACATAATTAAACAGATAGGGATTTGAGTTCTGACTCTAGCGCTTATTAGCATATGACTCTTGAGAAAATTTGCCTCCTTTTCCATAAATAAGGAAGATGTTTTATCTCAGAATAGATTGGAATATCAAATGAAGTAGCATAGTATGCCGTTTCAACAATTCTAAGATGCACACTTTTTCACATTTTAACATTTCAGAAATCAGTATGTACTATATAGCTGATGATGTCTTCAGTTCAGTGATGCATGGTGTGTATTTCAAACCTTTCATATGTGAAACATGATGGTAATTATAGTTCAGAATCTTTCAGATCACTCTGACAATTTTAAGATATTTTCCTCTCTATGTGTTTATGTATGGCTGAGTTCCTTCTCTGTTCACCTGAAACGATCATACCATTGTTAATCTGCAATGGTGGTGGTTTGGTTGCTAAGTCATATCTAACTCTTTGCAACCCCATGGACTGTAGCCTTCTAGGCTCCTCTGTCCATGGGATTTCCCAGGGAAGGATACCGGAGTTGGGTTGCTGTTTTCTTCTCCAGGAGATCTTCCCAACCCAGGGATTGAACCTGGGTCTCCTGCGTTGCAGGTGATCTCCTGCACTCAAGGCAGATTCTTCACCAGCTGAGCTAGCAGGTAAGGCCTAATTGGCTATTTGTTGTTGTTGCCTCATTCGTGTCTGACTCTTTGCAACCTTAGGACTGCTGCACGCCAGACTTCCCCGTTCTTCACCATCTCCCAGAGTTCACTCAAATTCATGTCCATTGAGTCGATCATACCATCCAACCATCTCATATTCTGTCACCTCATGCCCTCAATCTTTCCCAGCATCAAGGTCTTTTCCAATGAGTTGGCTCTTCACATCAGGTGACCAAAGTATTGGAGCTTCAGCTTCAGCATCAGTCCTTCCAAAGAGTAATCAGGGTTGATTTCCCTTAAGATTGACTGATTTGATCTCCTTGCTATCTAAGAGACTCTCAAAAGTCTTCTCCAGCACCATAGTTCAAAACCATCAATTCTTCGATGCTCAGCCTTCCCCAAACAAACAAAAAGTTTTTTAAAAACAGATACTTTCCCCTCTTCCTCTATTTGGGAAAAAATGGCCTTCAATAAATAATGTTAAAGTAGTCACATCACCTTAAAATATTTAATAGCCATTATTTTGTAGGTTGTCTTTAAACTTTTTCTGATTTTACCCAAAGAAAAGAAATTATTAATTTACTTAAGGCATTAACCACAAAGTAATTTGCTCGTTTTTTTTTCTTCGAAATAAGAGGAGGGCACTTTGTTTTCCTGAGTCTCTCTCCCTATATCTTCAATTCTGGTTTGGTTTACACTTTCTCTTCCCTTTGGTTTGGTCATGGAGGACAAGAATAGAAGAATATCCTAGCAACCCCGGCAACCACACTTTAACATAATATGGTTGCTAGGAGAAAAGGGTAGTAGCTGCACTTGAAAAGTACACGTGGCTCTGTCATCCCAGAGGAGCCAGTGGGCTGTGGCAGAAACCCACAGATCGAAGCAGCATTCTCCACCACGCCTTCTGTGGAAGGGCATGGAAATAGAACACTTTTATCATAACTGCCCTCCATCAATGGCAGTAATATTTTATACTTTAAATAAAATATAAACACAAAGGGAATGAAAAAGTTACTGCTAAAGATGTCATCAAAAGATAGGCAACATTTCAGCCCATTATTCCTCATACACTTTTCTTAAACTGAAAACAAATAATCCAGGTTTCTTGTCTAGCAGTAGGTCATTCCTCAAATATTATATCCTCCTATATATCTTGGGGCTTGTGTAGTGTCCTTGTTTCCAGTGAACAGAATTGGAAAAGAGGAGTGCTATATGGGTTATTGCAAGAAATTCTGCACACATTAGCCATGTTCTTCGTTCACCAAGCCATAAAAATTCTGAGATGGATGTAGTAAATGTCCATAATGACTTTCAATCGAGAAAAACTCATTGCACAATTCATTGTATTCATTCAGCCATTATGGTTGAAATTCTACCAAGTACTAGCCAGTAAGTGTCAGGGCTGTGGCTAAAATTAAATATTTTAGAACACATGAAACAGGACACATACACAATGAAAATAGAATGCTTATGTTTGCATTGTACTTTTCCTTTATGTGAGGAGAGCACCAAAATGTTTTGGGTTTAGCCCTTATTAGCATTTGAAAGAAAGTTAATACTCAGAAAGATAAATATTTGGGCATCCATCTACATAAGCCAGCCCTCGGGTGGCAACTGTGATTAGATTCCTCCACAGGCACAGAGTGTCTGGAGGGACCCTAAGGGGCACTGCTGTCTGTGACATTGTGTTATAACCACAGGAATGAGATGGACTAAAAAAATGTCAATGAACTATCCCTGAATCATTTCAAGGGGACTCGAATAGTTGTCCATCCTAATGGTTTCACTGTGTGCTTAATAGGTTATGGACAAAGTCCAAACTCAAGTGTACGTGTATTAGATTCTATATCTACATTTTTAGACTCAGGACATCTGATTCCATTCATCTAGTTGCAAAGCCTTTATAATTCAGCTACTTCCATTTTTCTTTTCTATGAAGAAGTGATTAACCAGATCAACATGTAGAAAGCCCTTCTAAATCATGAGCCCATGCCAACTGATTCTCCCATTCTTTTCCCCCTTTGATCTGTACGTTAAAAATGAGAGTATTAGCTTCCATTTGGGTATGCTTCTTCCCTAAATAAAAGTGAAAATAGATTACAGAATGATGTGGATATGACTTCAGTGAGGAAGCTAAAGACATTTTTTTCTTTGACTAGAAAAGGCTACAGATTTGTACCCAGTAAAAAATTCCAGTGTAGTTCATTATAATACTTCTTCGTAGCCCAAATCATATCTCTAGGAATGTAGCAACTCTAGAACTAGTCTTCCTGTTTGTTCACATATGTTTGTACACACACGTCGTATTTGTAATTCTGCTTAACTTGGGAGAGGTCTGAGTTTTGCCAGCTCTACCCTTCTAGAAGATGACAGAGTGTGTCTCTGGCATTATTATATTTCCTGTCCTCCCTACTGGTGTCCCATTGGACATTTCACAGCATCATCTACTGTCCACTGTTAGGACTTACTGGAGGACTTAGGTGATTAGTGTTATCGTGCCCCTTGATAGAAAACTGCAAAGGAGCAAAATGTCTTCAAGTATAAAGGCAGGTCACTATATTGATGGAAGCCAGACAATGAATTTTGTATTCCACTGGTAGTTACCACTTCACAACCATCCAACATAAGTAATCACCAAGGGTGGCATATACTATTAACCGGTAAGGTCAATCCTATAGTCTCCATTTCTATTTTATAAACAGATTCTGCTGTAAATAGAAATAACATCTGCCATTACTTTTAAAGCAATAGTGTACAATATAGTCACATACAGAGTAGAATAAAGCATGAACTTTGAAGCCTACAAGACTATGTTTGAATATTAATTCCAGTATTTAGAATATGAGCAAATTACTTAGATTTTTTGAAGTTCAGGTTTTCACTTATAAAGTAGAGAGACTATTTATGTGATAGAATTAAAAGGAATAAATTAGGTCAATTAAAACATCAGGCAATAATGTCCCATATGTATTAGTACTTAAACTATTATTTCCATTTCTTTTTGCTCTCTGAATTCTAACCCCAGTTATAACATTTGATTCTACAGAAAAGTTGCTATGGAGAATTACATCGGAATATAAACAAGATGGCTTCCCTGATAGCTCAGTTGGTGAAGAATTCACCTGCAATTCAGGAGACCTGGGTTCGATTCCTGGGTCAGGAAGATTTGCTGGAGAAGGGATAGGCTACCCATTCTGGTATTCTTGGGCTTCCCTGTGGCTCAGCTGGTAAAGAATCTGCCTGCAATGCGGGAGACCTGGGTTTGATCCCTGGGTTGGGAAGATCCCCTGAGAAGGGAAAGGCTACCCTCTCCATTATTCTTGCCTAGTCATTTCCATGGACTGTATAGTCCATGGGGTCACAAAGAGTCGGACACAACTGAGAGACTTTCACTTTCATAAACAAGACAGAACAGATAAACTATGACAAATAGGAGCCTATTATTGCCTCTTACAGAAAAAAAAATAAAATACATACATTGTGGCAGTATATAGTAAAGAATCCGCCTACCAATGCAGGAGACAGGAGATGTGGGTTCAATCCCTTGGTTGGGAAGATCCCCTGGAATAGGAAATGGCAACCCACTCCATTATTCTTGCTGGAGAATCCCATGGAGAGGAGCCTGGGGGCAGGGTGTAACAGTCCAGGGGATCAAAAAGATTTGGACAGGACTGAACAACTGAGCATGGCAGTATGTGAAACACAAAAGTATTTTGTCTTTAAATACACAAATTATCTGATACTACTTTTACATAAAAATTTGATTAATCAGAACACTCAAGGGAAAGAAGCCTCTAGGTAAATGATCTGCTAGGTTAATTAAGACTCAACAAGTTTCCTTTAATTTCTTGGGGAAAAATCCTGTCAAATTGAAAATGTATTCATTTGCTTTTCTGCCCTCTCAAGAAGAATGTCCTGAATATAAATGGGGACTGGTAACATCTCAAAAATATTATTAAAACTTGTTCTCGCTTAAAGGGTTATAGATTTAAACAGAAGAAGCTGAAGGTAGAGTGTTCAGTCATTCAGTCGTGTCCGACTATTTGTGACCCTATGGACTGTAGCCCGGCAGTCTCCTCTGTCCGTGGGATTTCCCAGGCAAGAATACTGGAGTGGGTTGCCATTTCCCGCTCCATGGGATCTTCATGATCCAAGAATTGAACCTGAGTCTCCTGCATCTCCTGCCTTAGCAGGTGGATTCTTTACCACTGAGCCACCTGGAGCCCAATAACATTTGAGGAACTGAGTGCCAAGTGCTATGATGGGTCCTTTCATGCATATTCCCCTTGTGGAGTAATAATTGGACAAAAGAGGAAATGAACATGTTGAGAATTTAGGTAATCTGCTTACAGTTATTGAAGTAATATATGGTGTAAGTAGAATTTGAATCCAGGGGGAAAAAAAAAAAAAGATTAGGCTTCTGGTTCAAAAGCCTAACCTTTTTTTCTCCCCACCCAATCTCATATTTATTTTTCTTTATAAAGAGACTTATAAAATACAAAGTAACTTCAGTTCAGTTCAGTTTAGTCGCTCAGTCGTGTCCGACTCTTTGTGACCCCATGAATTGCAGCATGCCAGGCCTCCCTGTCCATCACCAGCTCCCGGAGTTCACCCAAACTCTTGTCCATCGAGTTAGTGATGCCATCCAGCCATCTCATCCTCTGCCGTCCCCAAAGTAACTTAGATTCAAATGAGAGAGAAATTTGATGTGGACAGAATGGCACACTTTCCCCAAAGACAGATACAGCTATTTTAGAAGAGTTTCCTTATAACATGCTTCTCTAATAAGAGAGAAGAAACATAATTCAAATTAAGTCAGATTATACTTATTTTAACTTTATCCCCTGCCAAGAGCTATTTAAAATTTAGTCCAAATCTTCTCCATTAAATGTTAAAAAATAGATTAATTAAAAGTTCTGCAAGTACCTAAATGTAAATCAATAAACATTAAATATTAAAAATAAAGACAAAGTCACTTTTCATTCAACTCTGCTAGAAGGAGAAGGAAAGTTCCAAAAATCATGGTTTCATTTGAAAAGTGTGTTCAAGGGAGTGAGTGAATTAAATTTTTATTTCAACTAAATGCCACATGGATGTGTGTGGGTTCACCTTCATTCTGCAATCTACTGTGTCTAGATCAAATCATAAAATTTATCATCCAAGTTAGTTTCATTTTAGAAAGGCTTTCACCTTGAACTAAGATGTGAATATGATTAGTTCCATGCAAATCAGAATGAATGGGTCCCCTAACAATCTCCCACTCTGGTATTTCTGGCCCTTCTTTATCTCACTCCCTTGATGCACTTCCTTATAATTATCCCTAGGAACATTATACCTGGGTCATCCTTCTTGCTCACCATTTCGCCTTCCAGACCAGTCTCTCCCCCTCCTCCCTAAAAATTTCCACGTTTAAACCTCATGTAATTGGATAACATGGGCTTCCCTTGTGGCTCAGCTGTAAAGAATTCACCTGCAATGTGGGAGACATGGGGTCGATCCCTGGGTTGGGAAGATCCCCTGGAGAAGGGAATCAGTTAACATAACCCTCTACCACTCAATGCTCTCATCCACTTAAATCCTGGATCACTCCCCCTCATTTCTCACCCAGGGTCACTCTTGGTGTACTGTCCCTCTCACAGCCTTCCTTCTGTTCTTAATAATTTTAAAGATTCCTCCTTGAGTTCCTTGCCCTTCTTTTTCCCAATGATCTTGCTTTCCATCCTGTGCTAGACACTCACTTTCATGTCATTCCTCCTTAAACTGACACGTGGCAAATTTCTGCACCTCCTCCATAATCTCAATATTGGACATCATCTTCTCTGACTGTATTGCCTGCATCGTGTGTTCATTCTTCTCCCAGATTTCAGCAACCTTTTGACCACATGGGGGCTACAACTTGATCCATTCACTGTCCTTCATACCCTTCATGTCCGCTCACTCCTGGCTGCTGAAGCTTTAAAAAAAGAAAATCATCACTGGATTCAGTAAAATTCAGTTCAGCTGCTCAGTCGTGTCCGACTCTTTGTGACCCCATGGACTGCAGAACACCAGGCCTCCCTGACCATCACCAGCTCCGGAGCTTGCTCAAACTCACGTCCATCGAGTCAGTGACACCATCCAACCACCTCATCCTCTGTCATCCTCTTCTCCTCCCACCTTCAATCTTTCCCAGCATCAGGGTCTTTTCAAATGAGCCAGTTCTTCTCATCAGGTGGCCAAAGGATTGGAGTTTCAGCTTCAACATCAGTCCTTCCGGTGAACACCCAGGACTGATTTCCTTTAGAATGGACTGGTTGGATCTCCTTGCAGTCCAAGGGACTCTCAAGAGTCTTCTCCAACACCACAGTTTAAAAGTATCAGTTCTTCGGCACTCAGCTTTGTTTATAGTCCAACTCTCACATCCATACATGACCACTGGAAAAACCATAGCTTTGACTAGATGGACCTTTGTTGGCAAAGTATTGTCTCTGCTTTTTAATATGCTGTCTAGGTTGGTCATAGCTATTCTTCCAAGGAGCAAGCGTCTTTTAATTTCATGGCTGCGGTCACTGTCTGCAGTGATTTTGGAGCCCAAGAAAATAAAATCTGTCACTGTTTCCATGTTTTCCCCTTTATGTACCATGAAATGATGGGACCCAAAGCCATGATCCTAGTTTTTACAATATTGAGTTTCAAGCCAGGTTTTCTCTCTTCTCTTTCACTTTCATCAGGAGGCTTTTTAGTTCCTCTTCACTTTCTGCCATTAGAGGGGTGTCATCTGCTTGTCTGACATTGTTGATATTTCTCCCAGCAATCTTGATTCCAGCTTGTGCTTCATCCAGCCCAACATTTGCATGATGTACTCTGCATACAAGTTAAATAAACAGGATAACAACATACAGTCTTATCATAATTTATTTCCCATTTTTGAATCAGCCATTTGTTCCATGTCTGCTTCTAATTGGTGCTTCTTGACCCACACACAGATTTCTCAGGAGATAGTAAGGTGGTCTGGTGCTCCCATCACTTGAAGAATTTTCCACAGTTTGTTGTGACCCAAATGTTGGCAATTTGATCTCTGGTTCCTCTGCCTTTTCTAAACCCAGCATGTACATCTGGAAGTTCTCTGTTCACAAACTGCTGAAGCCTAGCTTGAAGGATTTTGAGCGTTACCTTGCCAGCATGTGAAAGGAGCACAGTTGTACAGTAGTTTAAACATTCTTTGGCATTGGCCTTCATTGGGATTGGAATGAAAACTGAGCTTTCCCAGTCCTATGGCCACTGCCGAGTTTTCCAAATTTGTGGGCATGTTGAGTATGGCACTTTAACAGCATCATCTTTTAGGATTTGAAATAACTCAGCTGAATTCCATCACCTCCGCTAGCTTTGGTTTTGTAGTAATGCTTCCTAAGGCGCACTTGACTTCACACTCCAAGATGTCTGTCTCTAGGTGAGTGACCACACCATTGTGGTTTTCCGGGTAACTAAGACCTTTTTTGTATAGTTCTTCTATGTATTCATACCACCTCTTCTGCTTTTGCTTTTAAGAAACATTTGTGATTAATTTTGCTATGCAGTAGAAGCTGACATTGTAAAGAAGCTATACTTCAGTAAAAATTAATTTAAAAATAAATAAATACATAATAGACCAATAATCCAAAAAATGTCATTTTAAGAGAGAGAAAACCAAAATTTAGTTTTGCAACAGTATATTGTTTGATACTAAAGCTATTTTTGTTCTTAATGTTATAAACAAACCCATCAGGTATCATCCTGCTTTGACCAAGAGTAATAAAAACCATTTTCCATGAAGAAAAAAGAAACATTTGACCATTCTCTCATGCAGTTACAATGCATGTTTTATCTGAAGCCACAAATTACAGTTGACTTGTTCACTGCTTTTTCCATGATTTGTCAAGGAACAAATAAGTCAGAGTGCCCGTTAAACAGTTACACTTCATTCTTAAGTTAAAATCCAACAAGATACTAAGTTGAAACAGCCACAAAACAAACAAGATTCTAGACTGTTCCCCTATCATCAGTGTTATATATAGAGAAAGAGGCCATCTTATAAAGGGACAGTCTATACCTTTGGCCACATTTTTCAGATGCTTTCTATCATCTTTCTCAAATCCTTCAAGAAAAAGTTAATGGGAAAAGAATTAGAAAAAAATAGATGCATATATGTATAACTGAATCACTTTGCTGTACACCTGAAACTAACACAAGATTGTTAATCAACTAGACTCTAATATAAATTTTGAAATTAAATTTATCTGAAATAAACATGAAAATCAGAGGTTTTCAGTTATAATCAATTCAACCTGAAGACTTGAAAGCCAATTCTGCATCCATTTACTTGTCAAATTTTTATAAAGGAAAATTTTCCTTATAGAAACAGAATTTTAAGTTTTAGATGTTAAGTGGACTATTATTTATGTGGCAGTGGCCATATAACTGTAGTCGTCCGTGACGTGGAAAAAACTAGAGGTCAATGTCTATCATCTAGTTTGATCCTTCTGCTGTTAAAGAAAGGAAGGAGCAACCCAATGAGATTAAATGGGCAGCTTAATGTGATAAGGAAATGAACCCAGGTTGACACCCAGGATCTCCTGTTTACAGCCACTAATGCTTATTGAGCATGTAAGTGGGGAGCAAACACTTTGCCAAGCGTTTTACATGCATCACAAAATCCTCACAACAAGGTAGTGAGGTAAGTCTTATTACCATCAGCCCTATTTGTTTTTCAAATGAGGAAACAGCTCAGAGAGGCTAAATAATGTTTCACTATTACACAGCAAGTGAGGTCCAGCCACACTGAGCTCTTGTTTCCCCAGCACCTTATGCCTTTCCCATCCCTGTGCCTTTGCTCATGTTCCTTCTGCCTGGAAGTCCTGTTGGTGTAGGTCTCTTCCCCCATCCCTAAGTTGAAACATGTATGTTACCACATGTGAAACAGATCGCCAGTCCAGGTTCGATGCATGAGACAGGGTGTGCAGGGCTGTGCACTGGGATGACCCTGAGGGATGGGATGGGGAGGGAGGTGAGAGGGGGTTTCAGGATGGGGAACACATGTACACCCATGGCTGATTCATGTCAATGTATGGCAAAAACCACTACAATATTGTAAAGTAATTAGCCTTCAATTAAAATAAATAAATATTTTTTAAAAAGATTAAAAAAACACAAAACACTGAAATGTCAGTACTTTTCACAAACCATTCCAGCCATCTCCTCTGGAGTCTAGTAACGCTTTGTTCACACTTCTATCAAAGCCCTTATTTTGTATTATTATAAATTATCTTTTCATGTGTCTTTCTTCTCACAAGACTATTAGCTTCTTAAAGACTCTGCCTTATTTATATTTCTTGGATTTAACAGTTATCTAAGACGTAGAAGATGTCTAACAGTCGTTGGTTAGATAACTAAATTCTAAGACAAACTGTGTGTTTTAAAGACCTGAGCTGATATATGCAGATTTTCAGGGACTTGAAACAATTTGGACCTTAAGTATTGTTTGTAATTATTTGCACACCAAGCTACAAGTCTTTCTCATAGACTAAATAATCAAGTGCCTTTCCATTTGGAGAGTTACGCATCTCCTTTTATGACTCAGGAAATACGAGTAATATATAATATAATTAGATCATTTTTCATAATCTTCCAATAAAATGGAAGAAATGGCTTTCTGGTAAATAAAAAACACTTTGAGATCCTCTCTCTTGAAATGCTTATTTCAGAGAATCATTTGGAATAGTTTTAGAACGTTATTTCTGTGTTTCTATAGAATAGTGTATATAATTTGAAAGCCTGCTGTTCTACAGATTCAGTTATTAAATATTGAAATAGATCTTTCTAGAGTAAATACATCTGGTATTCAGTTTCAAAATTATTTATTAAATTGTAACATTTTTCCAGAACACAAAGTAGAAATATTTAAAATTATTAATATAACAATGCTATTTCAGAAATGCAAAATATTTCTCCTATTTTATTCATGTCCTTTTCGCTATTCTGTTTGGTTGTTATTGTTGTTTTTTAAATACCTATCACAGAATGGCTAAGATATATCCCCTTAAATTCCTTTTAATAGACTCTCTTTAATATCAAAATATATTTCATTATCAAACATGATGATTTTCTTTCTCTTCTACTCAGGATCTCTGAATAATTTGGCAGTAATTGAACAAGACTGAATTTCATAAATATTATGTTCCCTCAGAGAACAAGTCCATTAAGTCTCTATTTTCCCCAAACTGTTTTGTTTTTTTGAAAAAATACAATAATTACTAGTAGTCAAAATAATAAAGGCAGTAAGTAGAATGGTAGTTGCCAGGGGTTAGGGAGGAGGGCAGAATGGAGAATAATTTTTTAAGAGCATGGAGTTGCAGTTTTTCAAGATGAAAGAGTTCTGGAGGAGAATGGCAGTAAGGGTAGCACATTATGAATGTTATTTAATGCCATTGAACTGATGTTGAAAATAGTTAAGATGGTAAATTTTATGTTTGTGTACTTTACCACAATAAAAAAAAATTTAGGAAAAACTCAAGTTGTAAGAGTCACCTGAAAGTTTGTTCACCTTGGGGAAAAGTTTAACATGAAATCAGAGTTGCTCAGTATTTCTCCAAATTTTTGTCAGAACTTATTGAAAACAGTTCAAAAATATGGTGCTCTAATTTCAACTCTGTCATTATTAATTCAGTTTATTTATTGATTGCTCACTTTATGTTCAGCTTTCTGCTAGATGATAGCCCTTAGATGATAGTTTAATCAAAAAAACATGTTAATTGCATCGTTGATTTCACACTCCACAACAGACATGCTGCTGAGAACAGAGGAATCCATGTGCTGTGCTCTCAGTCATGTCCACTCTTTGCAACCCCATGGACTGTAGCCCGCCAGGCTCCTCTGTCCATGGGGATTCTCCAGGCAAGAATACTGGAGTGGGTTACCATGCCCTCCTCATAGGAATCCTTATGCAGAAATAAATAGCATATCCATGATGGACTGATAAAAATGATAGGCATACTTTAAAAAGTAGGATGACTCTTTAATTTCCACAAAAGCATACCAAATAAATGCCAAACTATTAATGGACATATCTTAGATACTATGTTATTATTGCTATTTTTGGAGATACTGAGTTTTTTATTTATAAAGACTATGTTAACCACAAAGTTACATTCATATGTGTGTTGTGTGTTTAGTCACTCAGTCGTGTCCAACTCTTTGCAGCCCCATAGCCTGCCAGGCTCCTTTGTCCATGGGGATTCTCCAGGCAAGAATACTGGAGTGGGTTGCCATGAAGCCTGAAGGAGGCTTCAGGGGATCTTCCCAACACAGGAATTGAACCCAGGTCTCCTGCATTGCAGGCAGATTCTTTACTATCTGAGCCACCAGGGAAGTCCAAGAATACTGGAGTGGGAAGCCTATCCCTTCTCTAGGGGAACTTTCCAACCCGGGAATCGAACCAGGGTATCTTGCATTGCAGGGGGATTCTTTACCAGTTGAGCTACCCTGGAAGCTCACTCATATGTGTATTACTCAACCATGAAAAGAAACTAATTTGAGTCAGTTCTAGTGAGGTGGATGAACCTAGAGCCTGTTATACAGAGTGAAGTAAGTCAGAAAGAGAAAAATAAATATAGTGTATTAGTGCATATATATGATAATCTAGAAAAATGGTACTGATGAATCTATTTGTAGGGCAGCAATTCAGATGCAGACAGAGAAAACAGTCTTGTGGACACAGCGGGGGAAAGAGAGAGGGTGGGACAAATACTAGCACTGACACATATACATTACCATGTATAAAACAGGTAGCCAGTGGGAACTTGCTGTGTGACACAGGGAGCTCAACCCCGTGCTCTGTGATAACCCAGAAGGGTGGGATGGGGTGGGAGGTGACAGGGAGGTTTAAGAAGGAGGGGACATATGTATACCTGTGGCTGATTCACGTTGATGTAATGGCAGAAACCTACACAATATTGTAAAGCAGTTGTCCTCAAATTAAAAATAAATTTTAAAAAAGAAAATATTATATTCATATGTAAATATGATAATTATTAAAAAGGCTATTTTTTTTTTAATTGAGCATCCTAATTTAAAATTTTTAACAGATCTTTAATTGATAACAAAATTGTATATTTTTATTTGGGAGAGGTATAAAAGCCCTCACTAAAAATATACAGCTGTGAGTAGGTAAAGAATGGAAAAGAAGAAAGAAGGCTGGAAAGTTATTTTGAGACATCTTCCCTTCTGCCATTGATTGCTTATATAGTCTTCAAGTTACCAATATATTGAAAACATCTCAAAGAGCTACAAAAAAATATGTGACAAAGAATTAAAGTAATTAAACTGAAGCTCATCTATATTCTAGTAACAAGAAGCCAGCCTCCTTAATTGTGTTCAGCACTCTGAATTTTCTTTATTTCATTTTCAGAGTATCACGAAAACATAGAAATTAGGTACAGAAACGCAGAGAACTAGGAGTTGTCCTTAGTACAACGGGGTTTTTTTTTTTCTCTAATCGTCAATTATAAATGGGTATCACATAGATAGTTCAACGTACCTTCCAATTCATGGATGTGTAGAACATTGTAGACGAGTACATACAGTAAAGTCAGGGCTTCCCAGGTGGCACAGTGATAAAGATCCACCTTCCAATGCAGGAAATGAAAGATTCACCTGGAGAAGGAAATGGCAACCCACACTCCAGTATTCTTGCCTTGGAAGTCCCGTGGACAGAGGAGCCTGGCGGACTATAATCCATGCGGGTCGCAAAGAGTCAGACACAACTGAGCACACGTGCACACACACACACACACACACACATACAGGAAATCTCATCCCTTGATGAAACCAGATAAAACATAATCATATTTACATAATGCATTTTCATACACACTGTGACATCTGAACCTGAGAACAACCCTGTAGGTACTAGAGGATTTTATCCTTATTTCACAGATGGAGAAACCAAGGCACAGTAACATTAAGAGACTTGTCAAATGTTACCCAGTGATTTAGTATGCCAAGGGCTGAAGCGCAAGTCTTCTGGTTCCAAGACCAGTGATCTTTTTCTAGATCACTTTTGAGTCCCCAGAAAGCTATAAATGGAAATTTGTTGCATGTTCATCCCCTTACCTTCTAAGTCAAGACTGTAGAGGGTAGGTGCCCTCTGGGTACCTCTCTGCTCTCCCTGTCTCTGTAGACTCTGTAAAGTATACGCACCATGTATCCTACCCTTTAATTACCTTCTCCAAATGTGTCTCAGTGTCCCTACCACTTGTCCCCTTGTTTACTCCTCATCCTTGAAGAAAGCTGAGGAATGATCGTAATTAGGAGTTGTTAGTTAAGGAGTTTGTGAAAGGTAAAGTAAACTTTCTCCTGGTAGAAGAAAGAAAGAAGAACCAAACCAGCACTTGAGTCACACATGCGTTATTAACTTAGCAAAGGAATCACCATACTGGATATCAGTGGAAGACCTCCCTGAAGAACAGTAAGTCTCAGAGATACAGAAGGAATCGGATCAGATTACCCTGATGATCTAAAATGCAGTTCATCTGCCTGTAGATAGTTTGAGCATACCGTAAAAATATCCAAGTTGAAGGACACCAACCCAAATCTGGAATCAAATGAAACACTAGATGTGCAATAGTTTTAAAACTAAAAAATAATGTCTCAAGTACATAGAACCTGGTAAGACTAATTAATTACTGTTGATAATAACTTTTCCTAAGTAACATCGTCATATTTCTTGGTTTCCCCATGTTATTTATTGTCATTGGAAGGGCTCTCTCCCCTGATAAAAGGAAAGTGGAAACTTGGTACTCTGAAGCTCTGATAATGTCGAGTTAGCCAGTCCATTTCCCCTAACCTCCTCCCCACTTTTTACTGGTTTTCAAATGAAAGCAAATCATACAGGGGAAATTGAAACCGTAACTGCTTCTGTTACACTCTGTTCCTCAGGGGGTACTTGGACTGAAAGGAATGCACACCAGCAAAACACATTTAAGGTACAAGTTATATGAGTCATCAGATGCTGTTTGTCTAATTCTAAAACATTGAGAAGCTAAATTGTACTGGGATAATTGGTGAGCAATGTTCTGACCTCTAGCATTTCCAAGTCTCACTTGACTTTCTAGCTGAGAGGTATTTTTTAAGAGGACTGTGTCGCTTTAATTTTGTGATATCCCAAGCCCATTTTGCTCCAGGCCATGTATAATTGTGCATTTTTTATTTAAAAGGCAGAATAAGTAAAGATGGGGTTGAAGGTGAATGAAGACCATGACAAAACAACCAAACTAATGGGGCATTACTTTAGAATGCTGATACCAAAATTCTGTAGTTTCTTGGAGAGATCTTAATAAAACAGATATTGATAAATGCTTCAGTGTCGAAAAATGAACAGCAAGACCCTTTTGGCCCTCCTATAGAAATGTTGCCTGTCTTACCTAACTAGTGCCATGACAATCAAAAAGTTAAAATTACACTTTAATGTTTAGCTGTATCAAAAAGAGAACATTTTCTTCAAGCCAAGAATGGTCCAGAGTGGATAATCATATACTGTGGGTTAAAAGAAGATAAATTGTGTCTGGACTTTTTAAAATAAAAATATGCAAAAAGTAAATCCAGTAATTTGGGGGAAATTTTTTAATGATCGGCTCAAGTTAAGATTTTTACATACTGTAGTAGTGACCATCCATCTTAGGATACTTCCAGTTGAATCGGGCATTGTATTTCAACCAGTTTCCCTAAACCACTCTTTTTTTTTTTTTGTCTAAAACTCTTATAGCTTGATCTAAAAATATATGTCTTGTCAAACACTGATTTAAAATTGATTTTCATTTTTTGGTTCCCCCAAATTGACCAGATTCAATGGAAACGGTATTTTGAAGTCAAATGTTTGCATTAGAATAATTATACTTGAAGTCTGGGTTTTTCCAGAGTTGTATCTTTGCTTAATATGTCATTATGGGACTCTGAGAGCACCATGACTGTTAACGAAGATGTTTCCTCAAAAATATTTATGGATTTGCACTTGACAAAACCATATGACAGTCCTCCAAAACAGCCATTTTTTTTCATGTTCAAGAGTAGAATACAGTGTCTCAATAAGCCACTGGAACACACTTATAATCAGTTGTGCTTTGGATTGGATTGCTAGGTAGCAACATGAGACTGTTATTTTACAGTGAGATTAATTAGTAGAAATCTATCCCAGATTCATGCTATTTCTAAACCAAACTCTTTTCCTAAAGACTTTTTGACCTATAAAATCAGATAACTTTCTTTTTTTATTGTTTTATTGCAATATAGTTGATTTACAGTATCGTGTTAATTTCAGGTATGCAGCATAACAATTCAGTTATATATATATATATATATATTTCAGATTCTTTTCCCTTATAGAGTATTATAAAATATTGAGTAATAATATGTGCTCTACAGCAGGCCCTTGTTTTTTATCTGTCTCATAAGTGATAGTATGTATATGTTGCATTTCTCTGGTGGCTCAGATGGTAAAGAATCTGCCTGCAATGCAGGAGACCTGGGGGTTTGATCCTTGGGTCAGGATCACCTGGAGAGGGAATGGCTACCCACTGCAGTATTCTTGGCTGAAGAATCCCATGGACACAGGAGCCTGGCGGGCTATAGTCCATGGGGTCTCAGTTAGACATGACTGAGTGACTAACACACACACACACACACACACACAAACACGTATGTGTTAATCCCAACTCCCTAATTTATCTCATCCCATTTGGTAACCATAATTGTGTTTTCTATACCTGTGAGTCTCTTTCTTTTGGGAAATAAGTTCATTTGTATTTTTTTTTTTAGATTCCACATATAAGTTATTTCATATGATATTTGTCTTTCTCTTTCTGGCCTATTTCATTTGGTATGATAATCTGTTACATTGCTTCCGTGTCTTAGCTATTGTAAATAGTGCTGTAATGAACGTTGGAGTACATGTATGCTTTCGAGCTATGTTTTTGTCTAGATATATGACCAGGACTGGGTTTGCTGGATCATATGGTGGTTCTCTTTTTAGTTTTTTAAGGAACTTCCATACTGCTCTCATAGTGGCTGTACCAGTTTACATTCCAATCAACAGTGTAGGAGGATACCTTTTTTCCATTCCCTTTCCAACATTATTTGTATGCCTTTGATAATGGCCATTTTGACCGGTGGGAGGTGGTACCTCATTGTAGTTTGGCTTTGTGTTTTTATGATAATTAGCAACTTCATGTGCTTTTTGGCCATCTGTATGTCTTTACAGAAATGTCTATGTAGACCTTCTGCCCATTTTTTGATTGGGTTGTTTGTTTTGAACTATATGAGCTATTTGTTTTGGAGACTAATCCCTTGTCAGCTGCATCGTTTGCAAATATTTTTTCCCATTCTGTAGGTTGTCCTTATGGTTTCCTTTGCTATGCAAAAGCTTTTAATTTGGTCCCCTTTGTTTATTTTTATTTTTATTTCCATTACTGTAAGACAGAGATTCAAAAAAAAATTATTGCAATTTATGTTAGAGTGTTCTGCCTATATTTTCCTCTAGAAGTTTTATAGTATCTGGTTTTACATTTAGGTCTTTAATCCATTTTGAATTTATTTTTGTATATGGTGTTAGAGAATGCTCTGATTTCATTATTTTACATATAGTTTTCCTAGCAGCACTTATTCAAGAGACTGTCTTTTCTCCATTGTGTGTATTCTTGCCTCTTTTATTATAGATTAATTCACCATAGGTGCATGGGTTTATTTCTGGGCTTTCTATTCTGTTACATTGATCTGTATTTCTGTTGTTGTGCCAGTACCATATGAATAGATAAAGAAGATGTCATACACACACACACACACACACACAGCTTCCCAGGTGGCTCAGTGGTAAAGAATCTGTCTGCCAATGCAGGAGGCGCAGGTCCCATCCCTGGGTCAGAAAGATCTCCTGGAGAAGAAAATGGCAACCGACTCCAGTATTGTTGCCTGGAAAATTCTGTGGACAGATGAGCCTGGCAGGCTATAATCCATGGGATTGCAAAGAGTTGGACGAGACTGAGAAACTGAGCATGCATGCACACACACACATAACATATATGTATGTGTGTGTGTGTGAGTTTGTGTATGTGTATAACGGAATGTTGCTGCTACTGCTAAGTCGCTTCAGTCGTGTCCAACTCTGTGCGACCCCATAGACGGCAGCCCACCAGGCTCCCCCGTCCCTGGGACTCTCCAGGCAAGAACACTGGAGTGGGTTGCCATTTCCTTCTCTAATGCATGAAAGTGAAAAGTGAAAGGGAAGTCGCTCAGTCATTTCCGACTCTTTGCGACCCCATGGACTGCAGCCCACCAGGCTCCTCCGTCCATGGGATTTTCCAGGCAAGAGTACTGGAGTGGGGTGCCATTGCCTTCTCCATAATGGAATGTTACTCAGCCATAAAAATGAATGATTGATTGACCTAGAGATTATCATACTAAGTAGAATTAGATAATTTTAAATACTAAATTTTTCTTTAAAATATTTATTTAGTCTATAAATACTTGCTTAAATTACTGCTTAAATTATTTATTATTTTATTAATCATTAAATGGTCTTATTGTAGGTATTAAAAAACAGGAGTGAAATGTGAACTTTTTTCCTCTACCTCTTATAGAAATAAACACTCTTGATTATGATAACTGCTTAAAGAAAAGAAAGAAAGAAAGTGAAGTCGCTCAGTCATGTCTGACTGTTTGCAACCCCATGGACTGTGGCCTACCACGCTCTTCTGTCTATGGGATTTTCCAGGCAAGAGTACTGGAGTGGGTTGCCATTTCCTTCTCCAGGGGATCTTGCCGACCCAGGGATTGAACCCAGGTCTCCCACGTTGTATACAGACGCTTTACAGTCTGAGCCACCAGGGAAGTCCATGATAACTGCTTGGTGAGCACTGAATTAGAAAAAGAGATAGGATAAGTGACTCTTGTCCTCATGCTAAGTTGATAAATCTTTCTACTCTGGAAAGTTTTATTATTTTGAGTCGGTTTATCAAGCCATACATTTACTTGAACTCGGCTGATTTTTCCTTTCAAATATACTTTTTCTGGGTAAAGAAACCGTCTCCTGATTGTTATTACAGTTTTTCTCACAGAATGAAATTCAGTAGTTTATATTACAGTCCTTTAAAATACTATTTCAGGGATTCGTTGGTGGTCCAGTAGTGAAGACTCCACATTTCCACTGCAAGGGGCACAGGTTTGATCCCTGATTGGGGAACTAAGACCCCACAAGCCACGCAGTGCAGCCAAATAAATAAACATTTTTAAAAAATGCAATTGCATTTGTATTGTCTCCTAAACCACTCTGTCCCCATGTTTATAAAAAACAGGGTTTCATTCTTGAAAATAATGAATACTTTTATGTTTATATTTTCACTAATTTTACTCTGAGTTCTGAGTTACTTTATTGTTACCTATCATGTACCTATTAAAAATATTTTGGTTGCACTTCCTAAATTACCGTTTAAAGATTTAAGTCACTTAGACATTGGTAGACTTTTATTCTTCTATAAACCTTGCCACTTCTATCTACCATCTTTATTTGCAGAGGGCATTACAAAAGAAAGATATATAAAAGCAAAGTAGGTGGTCCATTGTTGAGAATTTTGGTGTTACTATAGACCAGTGCCATCCAGTGGAACTCTTTGTGATGGAAGTGCGCTGTCCCAGTTAACTACTAACTGTGTGACTGGAGAAGTCAATTTTTAATAGTATTTGATTTTAATTAATTTTAATTTTAAGTAGTCACATGTGGCTTGTAGCTACCATTTTGCACAGCTCAGAAGACTATTAAGATCAAAAGAACCATGGAATTTGCTCAATTGCACTTCCAGGTACTGTCATGAATTAACTCATCCTAAATCATTGAGAAACAATCAGTTAGCAGTTAAGAGCGCAGGCTCTCAGGCCAGATACCTGGGTTCACATCTGACATCTGTATGGCTGGTCTAGAGCAAGTTATGTTACAAACCTCTCTTATTTAGTTTGCTCCTTTATTGTTGTTATTCATTCACTGAGTCATGTCTGACTCTTTGTGACCCCATGGACTACAGAACGGTAGGCTTCCCTATTCTTCACTGTCTCCTGGAGTTTGCCCAAACTCATGTCTATTAAGTTGGTGATGCCATCCAACCGTCTCATCCTCTGTCGTCCCCTTCTTCTCCTGCCCTTAATCTTTCCCCGCATCAGGGTCTTTTCCAATGAGTCTGCTCTTTGCATCAGGTGCCCAAAGTATTGGAGCTTCAGCTTCAGCATCAGGCCTTCCAATGAATATTCAGGGTTGATTTCCTTTAGGATTGACTGGTTTGATCTCCTTGCAATCCAAGGGACTCTCAAGCATCTTCTCCAGCACCACAATTTAAAGCCTCAATTCTTCAGTGCTCAGCCTTTTTTATGGTCCAGCTTTCACATCGATACATGACTACTGGAGTTCTGACTATATAGACCTTTTTAGCAAAGTGATGCCTTTGCTTTTTAATATGCTGTCTAGGTTTGTCATAGCTTTTCTTCCAAAGAGCAGATGTGTTTTAATTTCATGGCTGTAGTCACTTCTGCAGTGATTTTGGAGCCCATTCTCCTTTATATGATAGAGTTAAAGAATAGTGCCTACCTCTTAGGATGTTTGTGACAAATGATTTAGAATATTCAGTGTGCTGCCTTTAACGGTGGTAATAATGATGCTTAAGCATCTGAAAACAGATAACCTAGTTTGGGAGGAGCTGTAGGAATCAAAGTAGCTATAAATATGCTATCTACCACAACCAGGTATAACCTGCTGCTGCTGCTGCTGCTGCTAAGTCGCTTCAGTCGTGTCCGACTCTGTGCGACCCCAAAGATGGAAGCCCACCATATTCCCCCGTCCCTGTATCCAAATTCATCATTAGTTCTGAAAATCAGTTGACATCATGTTTGATGAATCATGGCATCATGCCATCCTGAGTTTTTTGTTTATTTTGGTTTTTGTTTGTTTGTTCTTAGTATTGTCATTTTCTGCTGTTGGGGATGAGGGAAGGTTATAGTTATCATGTGCATTTGGTGTTTAAATACATAAAACATTTCTTGAAATATTTATTTCTGTAGTGGTCAGGGATGAGTGAAGCCTATAGTTATCAGGAATACACATATTCTTCTCTCAGAACACAGGAGAAGATGAACCCCAAGAACTCTGCTGAATTATCAAACAAGAAAATGGACCAGATTAAAAGGACAGCCCATCTCCTGTACACTCCTTGTTCATATGTGCATCTCTTCAGCTAAAGCCATGTAAACTGCATGGTAAGCACTTCATGCTCATACTTACAGAGCAAGTGTGAGTGCTTTGTTTTCAAAACATCAGTCTTTGGGCATTTGTTTTGATTTTGTAAGGAAAGATATAAGTTAAATGTGGCTATGAAACTCCAACATAATATTTACTAATGCTAGTGATGGATATAGAAAGAACCAGAGATTTTGTGAGTGATTTTTCAGTTAGCACTGTCCTACTCAAAGGCTGATATACAGATTGATGCTGATATGGGAGCTGATGGTAACTGACCAGTGACAAAATATAAATCAATGCTTTTCTCTCCATATTCTTCCATAAGCCCCTTATCTCAGGGTGACCAGTAGTGAACATTTTCCAGACTAGAATTTTGAAAAACACTGAGCAAGAGTATAGCAGGTCCAATCAGTTCTGCCAGCCTGCCTTCTGTCTGTGTTATGGTTCAGGGGTCTGGTCCTGATTTGGCTGCTCATTTGCTGTGTGATTCTGATGGAATATATTCAGCGACTTTGTATCTTCGTTTTCTCCTCTATGTGAAGAGGATGTAGCATCTGATAATCCCTGAGCTCCTTCTTAGAGCTATAATTTACATTTATGCATTGATTAAGTTTAGATACAGTCATGGCTAGCCTGGTGGGCTGCCGTCTATGGGGTCACACAGAGTCGGACACGACTGAAGCAACTTAGCAGCAGCAGCAGCAATAGAGAAAAGGCTACATAAATTATAGCAACTAAATAGTATAGTATTAGAATAATAACTGAATACTACATAAGATGGAAACAAGCAAAAGACCAAGCGTAAATTTTTAAAAACGCAATTTTAAAAGCATCGTGAAACTAGGAGGCCTGTACATTGACTTTTTTCCCCCTCTGTTACCTAAATTTTTATAATGTGGTTATATTGTTCACAAATATAAATGACGAATAGCATACAAATGCAGTCAATTAAATGTTATACAGCTACAAAATTTTGAGTTTTTCTCCATATCAGTTCAGTTCAGTCGCTCGGTCGTGTCTGACTTTGCGACCCCATGGACTGCAGCACGTCAGGCTGCCCTGTCCTTCACCAACTCCCAGAGTTTGCTCAAACTCATGTCCATCAAGTCAGTGATGCCATCCAACCATCTCATCCTCTGTCATCCCCTTCTCCTCCTGCCCTCAATCTTCCCCAGCATCAGGGTCTTTTCCAGTGAGTCAGTTCTTCACATCAGGTGCCCAAAATGTTGGAGTTTCAGCTTCAACATCAGTTCTTGCAATGAGTATTCAGGACTGATGTCTTTTAATGAATGTTTCTATGGCGCTTCTCAGTTCCTTCTTCGTGTACTAGCTGAGGCTCTTCCAGAGCAAATATTTGTATACTTCCAGCCACTCTGGAGTCAAAGAAGCTTTTCCCTGGACAGTACCTATGTTATTGTTCAGTCTCCAAGTCGTGTCCAACTCTTTGCAACCCCATGGACTGCAGCATGCCAGACTTCTCTGACCTAGAGTTTGCTCAAATTCATGTCTGGTGAGTCAAGGATGCCATCCAACCATCTCATCCTCTGTCGTCCCCTTCTCCTCCTACCTTCAATCTTTCCAGCCTTCTATTGTATTAAAGGAGGACCAGCTTCTTCTAGCTAAGACTACCTCCAGCTGTTCTTTGTATTACATTCCATCCTTCTCAGAAGACTTAATCATTTCCATCTTTAGAAATTACAATTCCCTCCCTTGACTCTATATCCTTTTCCAACTATTCTCTCCCATTCCTCTCCTCTGCACAACCAAACTTCTAAAATTGAAGTATAGTTGATTTACAATTTGCAGCAAAATGGATGGACTTGAGAATGTAATGCGTAGTGAAATATATCAGGAAAAAACAAATACTGTATGTATCACTTATATGTGGGATCTGAAAGATAATACAATGAATGTATATGCCAAACAGAAACAGACTCACAGACATAGAAGACAAACTTGTTACCAAAGGGGAGAGCCAAGGCAGGACGAGTTAGGAATACGGGATTAATGCAACCAAACTTTTGAAAGAGTTGTTTAAGCTGACTGACTTCCTTTCCTTACCTCGAGTTTGTACCTCACCCTGGTGGCTCAGGTGGTAAAGAATCTGCCCACAATGCGGGAGACCTGGGTTCAATCCCTCCGGGAGTCAAGAAGATCTCCTGGAGAAAGGAATGGCTATCCACTCCAGGATTCTTGCTGGAGAATTCTGTGGACACACGGGCCTGGTGGGCTACAGTCCATAGGGTCACAAAAGAGTCAGACATGACAGCGATTTACACTCCTCCAACCTGATGTGACGAACTGACTCATTGGAAAAGACTCTGATGCTGGGAAAGATTGAAGGCAGGAGGAGAAGGGGATGACAGAGGGTGAGATGGTTGGATGGCATCACCAACTCAATGGACATGGGTTTGGGTGGACTCCGGGAGTTGGTGATGGACAGGGAGGCCTGGCATGCTGCGGTTCATGGGGTCGCAAAGAGTCAGACATGACTGAGCGACTGAACTGAACTGAATTAATCCAACATCCTAGGACTATACTCAAACGGCCTGTCATCTGATTGTCATTGACCCCCCCACCATGTAGCTAAATTCAGTAAATTTTCTTGGTTTCAGGTACAGGATTCACTTTACAATAAAAGAGAAAGTAAATTTGTTAAGGGAGTTTAAATAGCACACAGATTTCTAAGAGGGCCAGTGAGACAGACTCTAGCTAAATATCCAGGAGGAAGGCCCAGCTGAGGCAACAGCAGCAGAACTTCCAGCTGATGGTAGAAACTCTGCTCTTCCCATCTGGGAATTGCCAGACCCTCCTACCACCTTCATGCCAGAAGACCAAGTCTTTTCAATGCAGTCATCTCTTCCCTCTGCTAAATAAATAGATTAGTCATTCACGCATGTTCAGTGGTTTATTTATCATTAATTCTCACAACCCAAGATCACACATCATACCTGAATGTTATGCATGAATACTGTCAACGTTCTTAGTTCATGATAACAAGGTTTAACACGATATTTTTAATATGTGTGTGTACATGTTTAAAAATATAAACCCTTTATCTGGAAATAAATATTACAGTTTTTAATATGGTAAAACTGATACTGTCCTCTCAAAATCAACGTGCCATTTTATAGGTTCCAGTATCAACATATTCAAGTGACTTTAGCTTGTGATTCAGATTTTTCGTTGTTCAAGAGTGGCGCTATGGTTTTAAACTTTATTCATTTTGTAGCAGTTTTTATATTTCAGTTCCAAACTCTAACCATGGAATAATATTTACTGGTTCTGTTTCTTGCTTGTTTCTCTTTTCTCTCGTCCTCCATCAAGATTGTCCAAGAATTAATGAATTGTGTGCATCAAATATTAGTACTAATGACCTTATTTCCATAAAAATAGACTCACACTTTGCCAGCTTTTCCTTTTGCAAGCTTGCCTGTAGGAAATGATCCATTTGTTTAAAAATTAAAAGAAATTAGAAAACGTTTGCCTCCTATAAAGCTGGCCATGGCATAGACCTTAATCTGTTTCAGCATTTTCCCAAAAGAGGATTTTTTTAAATCCAGCTGTGCTGACAGCTCTAATAACTATTTCTTCATCTATTTTTTTCCTTAAAAACTAGTGACAGAAGCTAACTTTCTCAGTCTCATAAAGTATTCCTTGGAAATGAGACACAGAATGTATATGAACCTCCAATTAGAGATACGATCTTATTTTGGAGGAGAGAGAGACTGGAATTTGTGAGTTTCATAGAGGAAGTAACTTTTCAGATGAAGAACTTCAGAAACCTGTGGAGACTTCTTAGGTCTTTGCTGGGTACTAAGCCATATATGTTTAAGGTGACACTCCACAGTCAAACAAAGGAGGGAAGAATTGTAAACAGTTCCCAGAGCTCACAGCTAGGCAGGAAGCCGCTCGAGCTTGAACCAGCCAGAGTAGATGCATAGTTCACAGCAGTCACGTGGAACATTCAGTGGGGACCCCAGTTGTATCAGGCGTTAGGAGCAGCGCTAAACTGCCCCTGGAATGATAAAGCCATGCTAGCACAGCTTTAAAAGGGGCCTTGAAAGGATTATGATGATCTGCAAGTAGCTTAATAGCCTGCCAGAACAAAGTCCAGCTCCCATTAAAGAAGGAAAACAAAATGTAGGCACCAAACAGTATAAAATTACGGTGTTCAGCATCCAGGAGAAACTTACTAGATGTACAAAGACACAATGAAACATGACTCATAACCCACAGAAATATCAGAACGATCAGAATCGGAATTTTAAAAGGGCATAGATGATGGAACTAGTAAAAAATGTTAAGATTGCTATTTTGCTGTATTCAGAGTTAAAGGAAAACATGAACATAATGAAGAGAAGTGGAGATAGAAAAAAATAACAAAATGGAACACACAGATGAAAAATACAGTGCCTTCCATACAGTAAATAAAAAGGAACAGACCTCCATGCCAAGCTATGTAATGTGTATATATATATATATATATACATATACGTAACTGGAATTCAGAGTTTGGAAGAGACAGTGCACAAAAGATATTTGAAGAAATAATAATAATATTAATTATTAGTTATTAGTTATTAAATAATAACTAAAAGTTTCCAATTTGATTAATTTGTATAAATTCACAGAAAAAAACTCAGTGAACATCAAGCCAAATAAATCACACTAACAGACATAGCAATATGGAAGCTAGTAATAAATAGATGTCCTAACACGGGCTTCCCAGGTGGTGCTAGTGGTAAAGAACCCACCTGCCAATACAGGAGACATAAGAGATATGTTTTTGATTCCTGGGTTGGGAAGATCACGTGGAGGAGAGCCTGGCAACCCACTCCACTATTCTTGCCTGGAGAAGCCCCATGGGCAGAGGAGCCTGTTGGGCTACAGCCCTTAGGGTCCCAAAGAGTCGGACACAACTGAAGTGACTTAGCACACACACACAACAGCAACCAGGACACACACACATACACACACACCATATACAGAGAAACAGAGATGAATATGACTTCAAACTTTCTTCAAACCTTATTCAAGTCAGAAGATAATAGAATGACATTTTAAAATACCGAAAGTCAACCTAGAATTTTTACACTCCCCAACTATCTTCCAAGATTGACATCTAAATTAAAATTCAATCTGATAATCAATAACTAAGAAAATATGTGCCATACAAAAGTGTGCTACATGAAGTGTTAAAGACAGTCATTCAGCCAGAATAAAGAAGTGAAGCTGGCCAGACATGATGAATATGTGTGTAGATATGAAATACTTTTTTCTTATTTTTCACTTCCTTTAAATATTTATTGATTGGTTAAAGCAAAAATATTAGCAGTGTTATTATGGGGTTTAAAACATGTAAAAATAAAAGGTATAACAATAATAACAAAAAGAATGGAGGCATATGAAAGGGATGTATACTGAAGGGGGAAAAAGGAGAAAGAAGAGATGAGACAGAAAACAGAGAAATATGATAGATTTAAAACTAACCATGTCAATAATTATTTTAAATTTTAATGGTCTAAACATTCCACTTAGAAGATATCCTCAGGTTGCATAAAAAGCAAGACTCGGCTATATATATTACCGCAAAACTCTCACTTTAAAGGTACGTGTAGATGAAGAGACAAAGATATACTGTCAAATAAGTAACTATAAAAAATCTATGTTACTATCAGAGACCTAGACTTCAGAATAAAGAGTATAACTGGAAATAAAAAGGGACATTTCATCAAAAAGAAATAACAATGATAAATGTGTATAGCCACAATAAGAAAACTTCACAATACCAAATGGAATCTAATAGAACTGACAGGAGAAAGAAAAAATTGGCAATAATAATTGGAGGTTTCATCAGTCTTCTGTAAGTAATCGGTGGAACAAATAGAAAATTGGAAAGGATATAAAAGACTCTGTGGCACTGTCAACCAGTTGAAATTTACAAGCACTGCATTCAAGTGTGGCACAAGGCATATTCTTTTAAAGTACACACGAAATCTTTACCATAGAGCATTTGCTGAATCATAAGTAGTTATTAAATTTAAAAATTAAAGTAAAATTTTAAAATATATACAAAATGTTCTCAGTACAAAGTGGAATTAAATTAGAAATTAACAAAAGAAAAATATCTGAAAAATATTCAAATATTTAGTAATTAGCATACTTCTAAACAAACTATGGGTCAAAAAACACAAGAGAAGTAGGAAATGTTTGGAGCTAAATGAAAATAAAAGCATAATTTTTACAATGCAACTAAAGCCGTGTATAAGTGAAATGTAACAGCTTTCGTTGCTCCTGTTTGAAACATCTCAACTCAAAATTACAGAAGGCAGGTTTGATCCCTGGGTTGGGAAGATCCCCTGGAGTGGGAAATGGCAACTCACCCTAGTATTCTTGCCTGGTGAATTTCATGGACAGAAGAGCCTGGTGGGCTACAGTCCATGGGGTCACAAAAGTCAGACACAACTGAGCAACTAACACTTTGACTATATACACTAATTTCCCTACATACAAACAAATTTCATTCCAAGAGCGGGTTTGTAACTCCCATTTGTTTGTAAGTCCAACAAAGTTAGCCTGGGTACCCAGCTAACACAGTCGGCTATATAATTGTTAGTCACTGAGTCATGTCCTACTCTTTTGAGACCACATATGTACTGGAGAATCCCAGGGACGGGGGAGCCTGGTGGGCTGCCGTCTATGGGGTCGCACAGAGTCGGACACAGCTGAAGCGACTTAGCAGCAGCAGCATGTAAACCTCTTGGCCTTCCCTGATGGCTCAGATGGTAAAGCTTCTGCCTACAATGCAGGAGACCCAGGTTCAATCCCTGGATTGGGAAGATCCTCTGGAGAAGGAAATGGCAACCCACGCCAGTACTCTTGCCTGGAAAATCCCACGGATGGAGGAGTGTGGTAGGCTACAGTCCATGGGGTTGCAAAGAGTCGGACACAACTGAGCGACTTCACTTTCACTTCATGTAAACCTCTTAACTAATTTTATCTCTTTCCAAATGGCAATTAATTTCTTCTAATACAATTTAAAAGCATCCTTTTCATTTTTGCTTTATACTAAATTTCTATTTTTTTTTCTCTCTACATGGGATCAGTGTTGAACTAGGTTTACCTGTGAATGACAAATAAGAATGGACTTTACAAAATAACAAATCAAATTATTTTCAGCTTATTTAAAGCTCGGCCACCTAACTTGATCTGTGTAAGTCATTTCAAATACAGCACAGAATGAAATGTACAGATTTGTTTCTTTATATTGTTACTTATTCATCATTTTGTAAATTCATCTAGTTGAAATAATCAGCCCAGTTTTGTTCTGTATTCTGATCGGCATCCAGGGAGGGCAGCTCGTGGTTTCATGCTGAATTGCACTAACAGGGGAACAGATGATGATCTCTGCCTTTCCAAGTCTTTTTCTCTTAACGTGCCTGTGTGCTAAGTCACTTCAGTCATGTCTGACTCTTGGCAACCCTGTGGACTGTAGCGCACCAGGCTTCTCTGTCCATGGGATTCTGCTGGTAAGAATACTGAAATGGGTTGTCGTGCCCTCCTCCAGGTGATCTTCCCAAGCCAGGGATCAAGCCCATGTCTCTTATGTCTCCTGCAGTGGCAGGTGGGTTCTTTACCACTAGTGCTACCTGGGAAGCCCTTTCTCTCTTAATAGTATACTTCAAAAGAAAAGTTCAAAGAGTGGGTCTTAGTTCCTTTCCCAACCTGAGGTTTCCATAGGAAAGGCAATCAATAAAATCTATCTTTGATATAAACCATAGATGACTGTCTGTACAGAAATCCTTTTTAAAGTTCTGCCAATGCAGTTAATGAGGAGACCAAAGACTGATCACAACATCCAATTAACTAAGCCACAGGAGAAGTTTCTAATAAAGTACATCCTGTTTATAACATCTATATACCTGGCAACCAGGAAGGCAGCCTTTTTCCTCCCAGTTACAGAACTAAGGAGACTTTTTTTTTCATTCTACTCCACAGTCGATTCAATATGGTTACTAGAGAACTTCAAGTATTTCTGACATCCATTCTGCTTTAACAGGGAGTTTTGTTGTGCAGAAGCTGTTGAAAGTGAATAGTGTTTTTAACACATTTTATGTGACTAGTTGAAAAAAAGGGCACAGAGCCAAACACAATGAAAGGGATGTATTATTAGTAGAAATGCCACTCATGTTGAATTAATTTGGTCTGTGTGTTAAAACTCAGAAATGCTGACTTGCAAGCAGCAGAACTCTGCTGACTTTAGGCTGTACTATCTGTGTGTCATTGAACAGACAGGAGTAAACTGTTACACAGTAACAATTATACAGAAAACACTATAAGTTTTGGAAATATAAAAAATTGTGTAAATTTGCCTTATACATAGGGGCAGCTCTTTTCTTGAAAATAGCAGAGTTCATTTCCTCCTCAAAAATGTTCTAAATCCTGAAAAAAAATTCCTTCTTTGTATATCTCAAGAATGACATGAAACACTTACGTTAATACACTTACCACAAAATACATCTGAATTCTAACACACCTCTTAAGGTATATCCGAGTTTCACTTCTATCTTACCTTGTTGTATTGTTCATTCACTAAGTCGTGCCCGACTCTTAGCAACCCCATGGTCTGCAGCAGGCCAGGCTTCCCTGTCTTTCACCGTCTCCCAGAGTTTGCTCAAACTCCTGTCCATTGAGTTGGTGATGCAATCCAACTGTCTCATCCTCTGTCACCCACTTCTCCTCCTGCCCTCAATCTTTCCCAGCAAGATCTGGGTATCATCCTTAGCGAAGATATGTGAACTACTTCAGTACATTTTCTCATCAGTCAGTCAGTACACAGGACACATATGAGCCAACAGAGCAACCCCTGCTGGACGATAGCCATCATTTGCCCAATATCTTCCTGCAGCAAAGCTAGTTTTGACATTTGGTCCAGACAGTAAGTGTTAGAACTTTGCTACCCAGTGTGTGGCCACGTGTGATCCATGTGCTAATTTGCAAAACATTTCTTATTGGTTCCCAACAAAGTAACTAATGGAATGGAAAGGAAGCATTTAGAAATGTTTACAGCAATTTAACAGAGTGAGTTTATATCTATTAAATCTAATAGTAGGGCTTCCCTGGTGGCTCAGATGGTAAAGAATCTGCCTGCAAAGCAGAAAACCCAGGTTCAATCCCTGGGTTGGGAAGATCCCCTGGAGAAGGAAATGGCAACCCACCCCAGTATTCTTGCCTGAAAAATCCCAAGGACAGAGGAGCCTGGTGGGCTACAGTCCATAGGGGTCACAAAGAGTCAGACACGACTGAGAAACTAACACATACACAAATCTAATAGCAGAGACTAATTGGGGCTTGTACATTTTTTTTCATTTTATTATTTATTTTTTATTTTATTTGACAAAAATATTGCTATAAGACTGATTTGAAAATTTAAAAACAGTAACAAAACGACAACAACAAAAAACACCCTGGTTCTTTGCCTTCAACAATGTAAGAGTCACTCTTTTTCTTTTTTTAAATATATTTTTCTTTGATTACGTCAGGTCTTAGTTGTGCCGTGCAGGCTTAGTTGCTGCACCGCGTGTGGGATCACAGTTCCCCAGCCAGGATGGAACCCATGTCCCCTGCGTTGCAAGGCAGATTCTTTCCCACTGGACCACCAGGGAAGTCCCGAGGGTCCCTCTTCTAAACCAGAGGATTAGCAAGCTGGGCAAGCGTCACCAATGAAGTGGTAGTTATGATGGCAGTGTAACTAGCTGATGATAATTGACTGCTTACTACTGTCTATGTTTCTGCTTTGACTCTCTCTCTCTCTGTATATGTGTCTGTGTGTGTGTGTGTGAGTATACGTGAAGAAAAGCTATGACAAACATAGAGAGCATATTAAGAAGCAGAGATATCACTTTGCTGACAAAGATCCATGTAGTAAAAGCTATGGTTTTTTCAGTAGTCGTATACAGATATGAGAGTTGGACCATAAAGAAGACTGAGTGCCTAAGAATTGAGGCTTTCAAATTGTGGTGCTGGAGAAGACTCTTGAGAGTCCCTTGGACTGCAAGGAGATCAAACCAGTCAATCCTACAGGAAATCAACCCTGAATATTCACTGGAAGGACTGATGCTGAAGCTGAAGCTCCAATACTTTGGCCGTCTGATGTGAAGAGCCGACTCATCGAAAAGACCCTGATACTGGGAAAAATTGAGGGCAGGAGAAGAAGTGGGCAACAGAGGATGAGATGATTGGATGGTATCACTGACTCAATGGACATGAGTTTGAGCAAACTTGGGGAGATAGTGAAGGAAACATGGCATGCTGTAGTCCATGGGTGTTGCAAAGAATCAGACACGACTTAGTGACTGAACAATGTTATACTTATATGCATATATATCTTGATGTACATATTAAAATATGTATTATATACATATGTATATATATGCCATCTATGTATATATACCATCTATGTATATATCTGTGTATAGAGAATATTAAATATCTTTATAATAACCCCAGAACTTTGAAGTCAATATCATTTATCATTTATCAAATATCATTTATCAATATCATCTATCATTTATCATTAGTCAATATCCATCTAGACCTGACTCTGATTTGTTCTGGATATTACTGCCAGTGTTCACTTTTTGCCCCAGATTTAGTCTTTGTTAAAAATTAAATTAACAGTTTCTCTCATTACCAGTGCTCTTCCATGAATATATGAGAGTGAAGAATAATTATGGTTCCTCACCTCCCCACCCCCTGCCAAAATAAAACTGTTATTTCTTGTGTCTTTTCTGTATCTCGGAGGGTCCTTGGTGGGCGACTGGGAGTAGCCAGGTCAGGGGCTCCTGAGTAGAGCCTCATCCTTGTACTCAGCCTTTCTAATAGCAGCTGCCCACTCTTCCTGCAATGAGTAAAAATGTTTTGCTGTGTAACTGAAGAGAGCTGATTGAATTGATTCCATCACTTGTGTACTTCCTGGAGGTCAGCGTTCTTATTGAAAAAAAGAAAGACTGAACTGAAATGAACTTTATAATAGGCATCCGTTTGCTGAAATTACTTATATTAAAGACAGTAAAGGGAAGTCATTATTTTGATTAAATAGATGCAATGTGCTGAGAGTCCCTTGGACAGCAAGGAGATCAAACCAGTCAATCCTAAAGGAAAATCAACCCTGAATATTCATTGAAAGGATTGATGCTGAAGCTCCATTCCTTTGGCCTCCTGATGCAAAGAGCTGACTCATTGGAAGATTCCCAGATGCTCAGGAAGATTGAGGGCAGGAGGAGAAGGGAGCGACAGAGGATGAGATGGTTGAATGGCATCACCAACTCAATGGACATGGGTTTGAACAAACTCTGGGAGATAGTGAAGGACAGGAAAGCCTGGAATGCTGTAGCCCGTGGGATCACAAAGAGTCAGACACGATTTAGCGACTGAGCAAATGTACTGAAGGGAATGATGACCACAAATCATTCTCTTTGACAAATTTTCACCTTGAGTAGAACACAGACTTTTGAGCAAGTTTACTGGTTACCTGATTATATATTTTAAAGTTCTTTTTTAGGTGTTTATGAGTATAAAGCAAAATATACAGAATGTAGCTTCTGGAAGAACAGATAGTATACTACCTCATATGCTGAGTATGTGTGAGTTGACTATTGTTCCATATGGGTGTGTTACGAAATGCAAGAGAGATCAGAGGGAACCCCTGTCGGCTTAGTTGTGGAAAAGAACTTGAATAGCATGCAGAGATATGACATGAAACACAAACATAAATGGGATATATTTTGTATGTTTTAGATCCTTTTGGGAATGCTTCCACATGGTATTAATCTCTATTCTCGTTTAACGTGTTTATATAAACAGTGTCCTATGTTGAATTTCCACAGTAATTATCCCTGCTTGTGTAAGCATCTTAAATAATTGTATGAATAATTTCTGCTCGGAGACACTGTCTCTGGCACACCCTTTTCCCAAATGTTGTGATTTTGTTTTCTGTACTGCGTTCTTTTTTCTTTTCACATTTTCATTCTTTTTTCCTTTCCTCATGTTAACTTGCTTATCTTCTTTATGTGGATTGAAATAATGAGCATGTCTGCTCTTTGAAAAGCAGTTTGATGAATCTCAAAATGAATATGTCACAAAGAGGAAAGTGCTATCAGTTCTTTCCTAAGTAAACACATTATGACTCCATATTAATCCCTGGTATTTTCTCGAATGGCACAATGACAGTAATAGGCCATGTTAAGGAGTCGCATCGTCACCAGGCAGTGTTTATGACAGAGTTGCTCTTACTGTAATGTATTTTTGGTCCCATTTCGAAAACATTCACCCTAAGCTAATGCTGCTGTTTTAAACTAAAGCAAAGCCTGAATGAGTCAGGTAAAAATTGGGCCTTTAAAAGTGCTGCTTTGTCTGTATTGGTTTTGTAGACTTTCTGAAATTACCCAGTAATTGAATAACCTTTCCATTCATTTTAACTCTGCAACTCTGGCCTCTGTTAGAGCATCTGCCTACTCACTTGCACTAGAAGAGCCTTTTCTTTCTCTGTTTCACTCATTTAACAAACACTGACGACCTTACTGGTTCTCAAGCTTTTGTGTGTGGTGAAATTCCTGGAAAACATGGTGCTTTTACCACATATCCTTTTGACAATATAAGCATCCAAATAACTAACTTTTGCATGGGCTTCCCTGGTGGCTCAGACAGTAAAGAACCTACTTGCAATGCAGGAGACCAGGGTTCTATCCCTGGGTTGAGGAGGATCCCCTGGAGAAGGAAAGAGCAACCCACTCCAGTATTCTTCCCTGGAGAATCCCATGGACAGAGGAGCCTGGTGGGCTACAGTCCACGGGGTCCCAAAGAGTCAGACACCACTGAGTGACTTTCACTTATATTAGATTCCAAAATACACAAACATGAGCAGGTATCAACATGTGAAGAAGGAAAAAAAGGGATAAACTTTATGAGAGAAATTTTTCCCCATGAAGCTAACTCTTTCGCTAAGAATAAAACAGAGGGTTGGTTCTATGACCTCCATCAGCTCGCAAAATACCAGTTCTTAGTGGAAGCTTAAGACACATGAGTGTTATTTCATGAGTATCAAAAGTACCAACGTGAATGGTCTAGACTGTGCCCTAAAAGAACTCACAGTCTTGTAAGAAAAGCTCTCAAATGGCAAAGCTCTAAAACAATATGGAATTACAGGTCAGAGAAGTGTAAGCAGTGCCCGGCACGTTCCCACAGGCTGGGAAGTTCTGCAAAGATTCCTGGAGGAAGTACCCCCACCAGGTGCTGGAGATACCAAAAATAGTGAGACCCTTTAGGATGTCAGAGTCCAGTTCTCATATAAACAGTCTTGTAGACAAGTCATAGCTCAAAGAGGAAGGCACACAGTTCTTTGTGACACTGAGCAGAAAGCACCTGTCGTTGTTCAGTCGCTCAGTCACGTCTGACTCTCTGTGACCCCATGGACTGCAGCACACCAGGCTTCTCTGTCCTTCACTATCTCCCAGAGCTTGCTCAAACTCATGTCCATTGAGTCGGTGATACCGTCCAGCCATCTCATCCTCTGGCGTCCCCTTCTCCTCCTGCCTTCAGTCTTTGCCAGCATCAGGGTCTTTTGGGAAGAAAGCCCTAGAGAGAGGAAAACAAGTGAATGAGCCTGACAGGGAGCAGTTGAACGAGCCTTTGGTGATCTTTCCTTCCAGTTGGTGCTTCACTCGAACACACGATGTCTTTCTGACTTTTGTGAATACACTTCCTCTACACGACAACCACGATGCTTCAAGTTCACAGCTTAGTGTGGCCTGAACCAGTGCTTCCCAGGCTCTAAGTACACCCATCATTTGTATCTCCATATTGTTTTGTATTGTTAAAATGCAAAATCAGATCCAGCACATCTGATGTGGGACTTGAAATCCTCTTTCCTAAAAACCTCCCAGGGGGTGTCATGCTTCTGGTCCAAAGACTACACTTGGAATGATGGCAAGCACCCAAGTTTTAACTCTTTGCATGAAAACCTTGGCAACTGCTAAGTAAATCTCTCATCCTTGCAGTTACAGTTTAAAAACCTATCATACAATTTGAAGGAAATCATCAGGAGTATGTTTGTAAACAAATATGAAGACAGTAATTTGTCTAAAGGTAATAAAAGTAGGAGCAATTATTATTATTGTAATTACAGATATGTGTGTGTGTCTCTGTGGGTGCTCAGTCATGTCTGACTCTTTGCGACCCCATGGACTGTAGCCCACTAGGCTCCTCTGTCCATGGAATTTTCCAGGCAAGAATACTAGAGTGAGGTCTCATTTCCTCCTCCAGGGGATCGTCCCCACCTAGGGACTGAATCTGCGTCTCCTGTGTTGCAGGCAGATTTTTTGCCACTGCAGCACCTGTGAAGCAGGTATGCTCCGTTTTACAAACAGAGGCAGAGATTAAGTACGTTAATGCCATGTAGCCAGCACAGGCAGCTCTTTGTGATTCCAGTCCAGATCTCTTTCACTCCAAAGACACTATACTCCAAAAATCATAGTCAAAAGAAGAAAATAGAAAATTGATAGAAGTGCAGAATCACACGAGTAGAAATTGTGATGTTCTGTCAGATGGAAATGACTGAATCTTCTGGGGGACAAAAATTAGCAGCTGAGCCGCACAAGGTGCTGTTTTGGATAGCTCCATCAACTAATGCTTTTCAACGTGTCTGAAAAATGCTCATGAGCTGAAAGAGGAAGGGGACTAACAAGGTTCTGGGTCTCTACTTTAATGTAGAGGAAAGCCCAGGAGGAAAATTTTTCTAGTCTTTTTATAGATTTATATGTTATGATACATATTTATGTATTTATAAATATGTATGAAAATATGAACACGACAGAATTGCTGATTCAACATAATGTGGCATTTAGCAAGCTTTCCTAAGGAAAAGGAATTGAATGGATGGATTCACTGATGGAACCAGATTCTAACTGCCAAGAGTGGACCGAATCCTGTTCCTAGTGATTATTCACTCTGAATGCACGAAGAGTTTACCTCTTGAATGTTTCATTTAATGTAATCATAAAATGGTGATTTTTCCAAATGGTGAGTTTTGAAAAAAGCATACCCAAAACTCTCCCCTCCTCAAAAAAGGGGGAAAAGCTGTTTTGGATACCACCCTTTTTAGAAGAATAAGTCGTGAAACAGAAGGTGTCACTGAAAGTTTGCTCCATTACATAAATATATGCTGGCTTAGCTGAAGCAGGGTAGTTATCAGAAGTTTTAAATTGAGGAGTGGGTTGTTTTCCTTCACAGGGAAAATATATCACGACTAGGAATAAATATGGTGAATTGCTTCTTGTCCGCCCTCATGCTAAAAAGGGCCTCACAAATTTGGCTTATTTAGCAAATACCTTTTTGGGGCTCAACACTGAATCAACAACTATATGACAAAACGGAATGCTTTCACTAAACATGACAAGACGGCTTCAATTATAATGAAGTGTGATTGAGGGGTAAGGAGTTGATTGTGGATACTATGAGTCACTTCAGACTCAGTTCATTTACATGTGATAAAAATTACAGTGTTCGTGGTGAAGTGAAAATTCAAACCATTAGTTTTCTTTCTTCACTGAGTAAGCCTTTGTGTAGATCTCTGATCTAGGAAAAGTCTAACCAGTGGACACAAGAACAGTACAATCCGCCCTGTATAAAGTGGAGTGATCTGTCAGTAGGAAGGAAGTGATAGAAATCTTCAGCATCTGTAGCCTGAAAATATTTACCACACCAGCTTGTTGGTGACATTATGTACAATGCTCTCAAGCATTGGACTTGAGTACAACATACTTAAGTAAGGACTTACGTACTTACTGTATGTATGATGGTTTTTTCCCAAGTATTTTAAATTTTCAATCCACTTAACCCTTATAGTAGTAATGATATACTGATATGTTCTGTAATTATCAATAAATATCTTCAGATATGGACATTGGACACAAAGAGATTAAATAACTATCCAAAGGGTGTACAGTTGATGACAAGAGGGAAGATCTGGACACAGCCCAACTCCAAAGATGGTTTAATCCCCATATTGTACTGCAACTTAGCAGGAGGGATGGAGGATATTGTCATTTGTATATTTCTAAGTTTGGGTGGACTCTGGGAGTCGGTGATGGACAGGGAGGCCTGGCGTGCTGCGGTTCATGGGGTTGCAAAGAGTTGGACACGACTGAGCGACTGAACTGAACTGAACTGAAGTTTTATATGGGCTTCCCTGGTGGGTCAGACAGTAAACCCACCTGCAAGGCAGGAGACCCAGCTTCAATTCCTGAGTCGTGTTCCTACGATAAGATATGAATGTTTCTAAGAGGATAAAATACACATTTTTATTTTATTTTACTTTATTGTGTTGTATTTTTATTGTAAAAAATCCACTGTTTTTTATTGACAATAGCTTATACAATATCATGAGCATCTGCTGTTGACAGAAAACACTGCTAAATTCCAGGAAAACCAATATATATTAAATATATTTTTCTCTCCTTCCCCATAAGAGTTTTATAATTCAATTGGGAAACAATATATAAGCAAAAATGATAAAGAATAACATCAGGGCGTACTCAAGAATTGACATTGCTATCTACAAGAGAACAAATTTAAAAGAAAAACAGTTCTTCTTCTCCCTCCCAACTGTATTTTCAAAGACAGTTCTCAGCTTGGGCAGCCCATTTTAAGAATAACAACTTTAGAACTAAGAACATTTTTCTCAGTCTAACGATCCATGTAAACTTAAGGCCCCTGTACATCAACCTCTTTCAGCATGTCCAGCCTTAGCTTGAATAAGTTCAAGAACGCTTGACTTGATACTAACCTCACAGGTAAATTAAGGTCTTACCTGAATATCAGACAGACTTTCTATTTATGAAAGCAAGTCTCTTTCGGTTGCTTCTATTTATCAATCCATCTTCTAACATTAGGGATCTTACAAGCAGATGGACATTTTCTTCTACTGGATGTTACTTCAAATACTAGGTAATTTTGATTCTGATTATCTGAATCTTCTTTAAACACTTATGTTCTAAGTGCAATATTCTCATGAGATTTTTTTAAGTTTTTTTTTTAACTTTCCTGATTTTCTGAGCAAATTCCACTTTCCTTCCTAAGTTGTGGGGCCAAAATTGAACGTAATCATTTAACCAGCCCAGAGAAGACCTATCACCAGTTTGTATTACAAACCATATTCTTATTAATGCATTCTAAATGATTTTGTTTATATCATACTGTTGATTAATAATGAATTTATTGTCCAATAAATTACCTTGTTATGGTCCTATTAAGCCATGTTTCTCCCATCCTTGTCATATGCAGCTTTTTAGATGCTTGTATTTATCCTTTTAAATTTTATATTGTTTTATTTGACTCTTTATTCAAACTGTAAAGATGTTCTTTAAACTGAGATATAATTGACATATAACAATATTAATTTAAGGTGTAAAGTGTGTTGATCAGATGCATTTATATATTGCAATATGACTACCTCAGTAGTATTAGCTGACACCTTCATCCCATCACATAATTGCCATTTTTTTTATGGTGAAAATATTTAAGATCAAGTCTCTTCATCATCATCAGTCGCTCAGTGGTGTCTGACTCTTTGTGACCCCATGGACTGCAGCACACCAGGTTTCCTGTCCTTCACCATCTCCTGGAGTTTGATCAAACCTCATGTCCAGTGAGTCAGTGACGCCATCCAAACATCTCATCCTCAGGTCTCTTAACAACTTCAAAATAGGCAATATAGTAGTGTTAACTATAATCACAGTGCCATGCATTAGCTCTTCATCTTCTATGAATAAGAAGAACTGATTCATCTTCTAACTTCAAGTTTGTGCCCTGTGATCCACATCTTCCCAGTTCCCCCACACCCTAGTTTCTGGTACCTATGATTTTATTCTCGGTTTTTATGAATTCAACTTTTTTTAATTCTACATATAAGTAATGCATGCCTGCTCAGTCGCTCAGCCCTGTCCAACTCTTTGTGACCCCATGGACTATACCCCACCAGGCTCCTCTGTCCATAAAAGTTTCCAACAAGAGTACTGGAGTGGGTTGCCGTTTCCTCCTCCAGGGTATGTTCCCGACCCGGGGATCGAACTCGTGTCTCTTGCCTCTCCTGCACTGACAGACAGATTGTTACCACTGAACCACCTGGGAAGCCCACATATAAGTGATGTCATACAATATTTGTTCTCTGTCTGCTTTATCACCATTAACATAATGCCCTCAAGAACTATCCATGAATAATATTCCATTGTTTGTATGTGTATATGTATATCACATTATTCATTCATCCATCGATGGACACTTAGGTCATCTCCATATCCTGGCTTTTGTGAATAATGCTTCAAAACATGGGAATGCAAGTATCTTTTTGATATCCAGTTTTCATTTCCTTTGGACATATATTCAGAAGTGGGATTGCTGTATCGTGTGGTTATCTTTTAATTTTTTTAGGAACCTCCATATTGTTTTCCTTAGTGGCTGAACCAATTTACATTCCCACCAATATTGCAAAGGGTTCCCTTTCCTCTACATTTTTGGACAGTACTTGTTCTCGCTCGTCTTTTTGATGATAACCCTTCTAACAAGTGTCTGGTGATAATCTCGTTGTGGCTTAGATTTGCACTCCCCTGATGACTAGTGAGGCTGAGCATATTGCCATCTGTTTGGCCATTTGTCTGCCTCCTTTGGAAAAATGTCTGTTCAATTCCTCTGCCCGTTTTCAAATCATATTTGTCTTTTTGTTATTGAATGGTAGGAATTCTTTGTATATTTTGCAAATTAACCTTTTATCAGACATATGTTCTCGGTCGCTCAGTCATGTCTGACTCTTTGCCACCCTATGGACCAGCCCACCAGGCTCCTCTGTCCATGGGATTTTCCTGGCAAGAACACTGGAGTGGGTTGCCATTTCCTCCTCCAGGGATCTTGACCCAGGGATCGAACCCACAACTCCTGTGACCCCTGCCTTGCTGGTGGGGTCTTTATCACTGAGTCAATCTAAAGGATGGGGGAAATATTTGGGGACCATATCAGACCTGTTGTCCCCAAGTACTTCCCTCATTCTGTAGACTGACTTTCATTTTGATGTGCAGAGCTTTTTGTTTTGCTGTAGTTCTGCATGTTGAATTTTGATTTTTTTTGCATAAAGATGGTTTTGATCATTGCATCTCATCCAGAAAAAATGGAAGGAGCTACATGGGATAAAATTGTATACAACTGGAGTGAGATCAGAATTTTCTCTTCATTTCTTGGAAGATACAATTAATTCACAACAGAAGGAAAGCCCTCTCTGATCACAATATAGATTTATGGGTTTTCCTGGTTAATAAATTTTCCTAAGCCATGGAGGGGGAAATGAAGATGCTGGAGCCATTAATCTTATTCCATAACAGCATTTGCAGAACCTCAGTGAGAACTAAATGAAGTATTTCTGTTTTTTAATTTGTTTATTTACTTTTGGCCGTGCTGGGTCTTTGTTGCTGCATGGGCTTTCTCTTATTGCAGAGAGCAGGGCTTTCTCTTATTGCAGAGTACAACTACTCTGTAGTTGTACGCGGGCTTCTCATTGCAGTGGCTTCTCTTGTTGCTGAGCTTAAGGGCCCGAGGGCTTGAATATTTGTGGCTCCTGGGCTCTAGAGCACAAGCTCAGCAGTTGTGGCACACAGGCTCAGTTGCTCTGCATGTATTATCGTCCCAGACCAGGGATGAAAACCATGTCTTCTGCATTGTCAGGCAGATTCTTTACCACTGAGCTACCAGGAAAGCCCTAAATGAAATGTTTTCAAGTTGGCCAGTGTGAGGGGAGCAATCTGAGATGCCACCACACCTGCTCCCGGCCCTGCTCTGCCCCTGGATCCTGCATCCTCCTGGGGCTGCACATTTCACAAAGCCTGAAGTCCCAGTTCGGTGCACAGGTGCGTTCTTGTAAAGGAGAATTTCTCCTACTTCATTCTCCTCTATCTTTGAAAGTAAGTGATCTCTTGACAGTCTTTCTCCCTATGGGGTTGAAGAGAAGGAAGAAGGATTGACCTCCACATATTCAAAAGTATTTGACAGTTTCAGTCCATAGATATGATCATTTTGCAAAACTTTTTTTTTTTTTCTTCACTTGTATAACATTAAGAAGACTTATTTTGCTTAAAACTTGATTGGTGAACTCAAAGAAAAATATAACAGACATACAAATTTTTCTTTCTTTATTTATAGGTAAACCACAGTGAATTACCTTTAGCATCACTGTTTATCATGGCACACAGGAAGCAAATGCAACTAAGCGTTTTTTTTCCTGATATTTCATTGTTAGCATAAACAAATGCAATAGATTTCTGCATGTTAACCTTGTATCCTGCTGTGTGCTGTGTTGTGCTTAGTTGCGAGGCCGTGTCCGACTCTTTGCAGCACTATGGACTGTAGTCCGCCAGGCTCCTCTGTCCATGGGGATTCTCCATGCAAGAATACTGGAGTGGGCTGCCATGCCCTCCAGGGGATCTTCCCATCCCAGGAATCAAACCCAGGTCTCCCGCATTCCAGGCAGATTCTTACCTTGCTGAATTTACTTATTAGTTCTGGTAGTTTTCATGTGTAGTCAATTTTACCTCTTCCCTTCCAATTTGGAATTCATTTTTTGGTTGCCCTGGGTCTTCGTTGCTGCCCAGGCTGTCTCGCCAGTTGTGGTGAGTGAGGGCTTCTCTTTGTTGCAATGCATGGGCTCTAGACACACTTCAGTAATTGCAGCACACGGACTCAGTAGTTGTGGCTCACAGACTTTAGAGCACAGGCTCAATAATTGTGGAGCACAGACTCAGTAGTTGCGGCGCATGGGCTCAGTTGCTCCATGTCATGTGGATCTTCCCAGACCAGGGATCGAATCCATGTTCCCTGCATTGGCAGGCAAATGCTTAATCCCTGGACCACCAGGTCAGTCCCCGATTTTGGTCTTTTATTTTTCTTGTCTGATTGCTGTGGCTATTCTTCTGTCAGTCCTTGCTACTCCTCTGTGGGTAATTCAGCTGATATCTTTATCTTAGAGTTCTGTGATTATATTTTAATGCATATATGTATGGATTTTATTAATCCTGCTAAAGCATGTGGTATGCTCTTTCATCGTAAGTCTTTTTGGTTTTGTTTTTTTGTTTTTTCTTCCAATAAAGCTTCCTGGAAAATACTTCCCTGACAGTCTGTTAATTCTTTCCTTATGATAAAAATCTTGTTGGACACATACAGGAATCTTTCAGTGTTACTGCTATAGTTGTCTCAATTCCCTTTTATATGTTTCAGCTTTTCTCTTTGTTGAATTCTGAGTACAGTCCTTGATACTTATTCTTCTGGGGGTTGCTATGGGAAGAGATTATTTCATTTGAATCTTTTTAATGGCTATGTTGTTTGTTTCTCCATTTTCTATTTTATCTGTTTTTGTTTCATTTTTGCCTATATTTGTTTTTATAATTTCTTGTTCTCTTACGTGAACAGTTTTTTCCTTTGTCATATTGTTTATGTTAAATATATGCTCATTAAACTAATTTTAGATGATTCTATTATTCGCATTTGATCAGGAGTGTAGTCATCTCATGATTGTTGAGTGACTTTCTGGTTTTAGTGTTCATTGGATTTTGTGCTTTCACTAAGAGGTGTATTCCTCACTCTCACTCTTTATAATGCTTCTCAGTTATCTCCTATACTCCCTCAAGACCTTCAGTTCCAAAGTAGCTCTTTCATTGGCATCTCAGGATTTTCTCTCATCCAGGAATGGTTTTGGAGATATCCTTAACCCGCTCACAGAACCTGTGGGCTGCTTGGCCTGGGTCAGGTCAGGGGGCTCTCTGTGCATCCTCTCACTCCGGGCACTAGCTACCCTTGATAGTACAGATCGTTTTTTTAGCATCTTTTTATGAGTGACAGAACCACCACCCCCTGATTTTATTCAGGTGACCTGAACTCTGGCCTTCCACTGCTCACAGTGGAGCATTTTTTACCCCAGTTGAATATGGAGCCTTTGCTGCTTTCTGTTCCCAGTTGAATTACCCCTGTTTATCCACCACTGTGGTTTTCTGGTCTGTTTCTGGTCTAAGGAGAGGGTTGCTCTTGAGAAAGTAGCACTGGCATATATACACTATCATGTTTAAAATAGGTAACTAGCAGGAAGCTACTGTAACACAGGGAGCCCAGCCTGGTGCTCTGAGATAACCTAGAGGGGGGGGGTGGGGAGGGGGAGACTCCAGAGGGAAGGGATATCTGTATCTATATATCGATATAACTTATTCATATTGATGTATGACAAAGACTATCAGAACATTGTAAAACAATTATCCTCCAGTAAAACATAATAAAATAAAAAAAAGAATATGGTATTTTTTTAAGTATCATTGTATTCAGAGCTGAAAATGTTTTTTAAAGTGTGAGATCACAATGCTAAAAATTCCAAAGTACTTTATGTTATTAACAAATATTGCTTACAGTCATACATATGATAATATATATGTGTGGTTTACATACATTACATATTAGTGAAAATATTATTCAGTAGAATCATTCCCTTTTCTAGAAGTTTATGCTATCTTTTAGTTTAATAAAATAAAACTTTATTTTTTATCATAAATAACTTTTGGATTAGAGTTGGTCTTATAAATATGTGGCAACTCACTTGGCTTATAAATATGTGGCCACTCACCCTACCAGTAAGGTCACTGGTAGGACAGTCTGTACCCCAGCATTTTTCTTATCTGCCATGATATATAAATTCCACTAAAATGATTCTTGTGGGTTTGATAACTTTTTATTTTTCCACAAGTATCTACTAAATGAACATAAATTTTGAGTGCTGGAGGAAAGGGAGCTGATGCATTTGCAACAGGGACACCTACCAGAGTAAGGAATTTTGCCAATGTTATCAAGTCCTGGGACGGTGAGCCAGAAGTGCCACAAAGGAGTTTGTATGTTTTAAAAAGAGATGAGAAAAAAATAAAAGGTCAGAGAGGGCTAAAATCAAACTGTTCTTCTTGACTATGTTATAGAGTTAGAAACCGTGCAGCGATGATTCGTAAACTTATAACCTTAGTGTAAACGTCAGTGGAGAAAACACTCACACCCACTATAAACATGTAAAGGTGTCCATAAAGGAAAGCAGGTGTAGTCATCTTTGAGTAAAGAAGGAAGTGAAAATACATTTTCAAACCTTATCATATTTACCTTCCCAACTGATTCTGATTACGTGGCAACACTTACTGTGATTGTATGCGGCCGATAGTGGTAGTTTTTAGAATTTTGCCTAAAAAAACTTCTGGAGAATTGGCAACTTGACTGCTAAAGCTTATTCGTGTTTACCTTTTCTCAAATTGTCTTCTCCCCAACCCCTTAACTAAAGTATGCTTCCTTCCGCAGAGGCAATTTACCCTCGTAATTTTTTCCAATCTCATGTTTTCTCTCTTCTTTCAGCCACCTGGGCACTGCAGTAGCTGAAATGCGAAAAAGGCAGCAGTCACAGAATGAAGAAACACCTGCTGTGTCTCAGGCACCTGGAAACCAGAGACCCAACAACACGTGTTGCTTTTGTTGGTGCTGTTGCTGCAGCTGCTCCTGGTACGTCCTTTTATCTGTGTGATACCACACCTGAGCTGCGTCATAACTGGCGTGAACATGCGTGTCAGCTCTTGGAACCATAGAAACTTCTCGATCTGTCTTTTTATTCCCTTTACAAGCAGCAGTTATTGGAGATGTTCATTGGTTTAATGCACACCTTTCCCTAAGCAAAATATAATACTTCCTCAGAATCTACACTGAAATTGGTAGGAAAGAATGAAAAATTGTTTTGTATCATGACTTTTTCCACCCATGCTTCTTAAAGGTATGAGTAAAAATAAGATTTGCGGCTATGTATTTTTTGAACAGTAGACAGCATTCTCCCATAATAGAAGGTGCAAGAACACTAAAGTAATCTCTAGCAGTATTGAATTCCATGTAGTGTTTTAGTTCTATGTTCCTTCATGAGAGATTGACTGTTCTGTCACAGATTTGAGTGGCAGCCTCAGCCACAGACTCCTAAAAAGGATAAAGAAGTGCCACAGACTCACGCCCACAAATCTAAAAGGCCAGGGGCTATGATGGGTATGAAGGTCAAGCCAGTTTGTTAAAAACTCTGAACTTAGAGCCGGAGAACCTGCTACCAATGCAGTGTTGTCACTGACAGCTTCTTTGACATTAAAGTTGTAATCTCTGGTTTGTGGTTTCCTCACTAGAAAAGTGATGGAGAGTTAAAGTTGATTCTCAAGGTACTGGCTAGTGCTAAATGTCCATGATTCGGGCACTTCAGAAAACCTGTTTCCATTCCAAATCCACAAAGTGCCTTCAAATAAGAAAATCAGTGGGACCCAGAATTCCGAGATTTACAAAGATGACATCCCTTGGGAGGTTGGAGGGGCCAAACTAAACTTAATGAAATTTCCGTAGAACTGCATGTTTCAGGGTCCTATAAGATCCAATTCATAGGTGGATCTTCTGGGTTAGCAATGGTCCGTTGGATCTCCCCAACCTGTTTCAAAACCATAAAGCACATGTGCCCACATGTACACCCATGGCTGATTCATGTCAATGTATGGCAAAACCCACTACAATATTATAAATTAATTAGCCTCCAATTAAAATAAATAAATTTTTTTTAAAAACATAAAGCAATGCCCAGCTGCTGGAGTCATCTTCCTGTGCATGATTGCTACAGTTTCCCAACATCCTTGGAGGTTGGTCCTGTGATCTAGTGGCATTATCACAGTGACCAAAGCAGAAGATGAAACGTGATGCTCCAGTGGCAGCCTTGGTGTTGAACACACTCTCAGCTCTCTAGGAGACTTCATTGCCAGAGAACTATCCCATACTGCAGCAATCTAGAAGGTTTAAAATAGTTTTTATAAAGATCAAAATTGCTTCCCAGATGATGGTTCCTTGTTGGGAAAAGTCATGCTATGATTCCTTTTTCTTTCAACCTTAAGCCGTAAATTAAGTATTTCAGATGGAAGAAAGAGAGTTCTAAAAGAGGGAAGTATTTTAGTGCGATTGTGTAAATTTTTTTCTGTCTCATTCTTCAGGAGATCATTTAGCTCTGGCCTTAATCCATGAATTATAGGGGAACAACTTTATATGGTGGTTCTGAAGTCAGACTTGTTGTTCAGTCACTCAGTCATGTTCAACTCTTTGTGACCCTATGAACTGCAGCACACCAGACTCCCCTGTCCTTCACTATCTCCTAGTTGGCTCAAACTCATGTCCATTGAGTCGGTGATGCCATCCAACCATCTCATCCTCTATCGTCCCCTTCTCCTCCTTCTCTCAATCTTCCCCATCATCAGGGTCTTTTCCAGTGAGTCGGCTCATTGTATCAGGTGACCAAAGTATTAGAGCTTCAGCTTCAGCATCAGTCCTTCCAATGAATATTCAAGATTGATTTCCTTTAGGATTGACTAGTTTGATCTTTTTGCTGTCCAAGGGACTCTCAAGAGTCTTCTTTAGCACCACAGTTCAAAAGCATCAAGTCAGACTGCCTGGGTTCAGACTCTTCATCTGTCACTGTCTGTTTGACCTTCAACAAGTTGCTCAGTGTCTTCAGATTTCTCATCTATCAGATGACAGTGATAAGAATCCCTACGTAATAAGGTCGTTTTAAACATTCAATGAGATAAAACACATACTAGCTGAGAACAGCGCCTGACCCATAGTGTGCATTTAATAAGAGTTGGTTACTGGGCTATGGAACATTTCATATGGGAAAAATAAAAACTCTTTAAAGAAGACCTGGCTTCAAATATGGAGAAGGAAATGGAAACCCACTCCAGTGTTCTTGCCTTGAGAATCCCAGGGTCGGGGGAGCCTGGTGGGCTGCCGTCTATGGGGTCGCATAGAGTCAGACACGACTGAAGCGACTTAGCAGTAGCAGCTTCAAATAATGCATTTTTTTTTTAATGTCAGCTTGTGGATATAATAAAAAAAATTATTTTGGAAAGGAAGACTGTTTTACTTTAAAGTCTGTATAAAACATTGCAAATATTTTGTTACATCCTGTTAAGAATTAGACTTCTATTTCTCACTTGCTCTATGCCATGTTCCAGTAATTAGGATATGAGTGTATTTGCCTGCAGGAAATCATTTCTGAATTGCTTCAGGATTAAAATAACAAACACTGAAGTTTTGTTGTGTAATCTTTGTTGTCAAACAGATGTTTCGTGCAGTTTGCTTTTATCTGTCCTTCAGATATTTAGCAAGACTTGCTTTTATTAATTCTTCAGGTGTACATTAAGCACAATAGTCAATGAGAGCTTGTGAGCATCAGATTGTCTCGGAACACAGTGGATGGAGAACAAATTAGCTTTTGGAAGCTACAATAACTCTCCACACATCTAGGGTGACAAGTATTGGGTTGGCCAAAAAGTTCTTTTGGGTTTTTACAGATAACCGGAGTGATCTTTTGGCCAACCTGCTATTTGGACCCTAAACATATGGTGCCTTGGATGAGCATTGTATTAGTTTTAGACAAGAGAACATTGTTGTCAAGAACAGTATTTGCTATCAGTGAGTCATGGATACCCAAGTCTAGGTCGTAAAATGCACAATCCATAAGCATACAAGTCTTTTTTTGATAAATAGTATGTAATTGCTCTCAGCCTTTTGGCTAAGATCAAGGTAGTATGGAGGCTTCCCAGGTGACACAGTGGTGAAGAATTTACCTGCCAATGCAAGAGACGCAGGTTAATTCCCTATGTCAGGAAGATCCCCTGGAGTAGGAAATGGCAACTCATCCAACAGCAAACGCCAACCCACTCCAGTACTCTTGCCTAAAATATTCCACGGACAGAAGAGCCTGGTGGGCTACAGTCCATGGGGTCACAAAGAGTCAGATACGACTGAGCGACTGAGCTCACACAGGTAGTTTCTAATGTAAGCAACTATTTAAAAACAAAAAAAACCCGATAAGTTGGATGCTAATTGGAACTGTTAACTCTTCATAAATGGAGATGTCCTTTACCCATCCATTCTTTAAATATCATAACTTTTATACTTTGAGTTTAGGGCAAGAAATTGTCAAAGCTTATTAGAGAGGGAAAATAAAAAGAAAGAAGTGTTCTTCAAATTTTCCAGGCTAGGTCAAAGGAGTAGAACAAAAAGAAACACTAAAAAATGTAATTTAAGTACAAAAAAGTTAGAAATCAAAGTCTGACATAACCGTCATTCTTAAGTAGGAACAGTTGTCATGTAGCTGATTTTACCTCCTTTTAAGGAAATAGAGTGCCAAGAAAATCAATTTCTCTGTCTAGTAATAAATATAAATACCTCACTGGAGCCTCCCATGTTATAGCTTTTTGAAACAACTTAGTATTTTCCTCAGATTTGCATTTCTCTTTCGCGTTTCATCGTCAGCTCCTCTCTCGTGCTTAAATTTATTTCTGTCCTTATAAATTACCACTATGGTTTGTTTGGGGCAATGATAAAGAGAATAAATACATAACTACTGAATATTCCCATATTTTCCTTCAAAAATCTCAACAGTTAGGACTTCTTCACGATGTCCTCTGTCCTTGTCAAAGAACCACTTCAGTTCCTTCCCCAAGTCCATCTATCTCTCTCTTCTCCCCAGTGCCCTTCATTTCAAGAAGAGAAAGCAAAGGAATGGGGTTTAGCCCCTTTAAGCTTTGTTACACAAGTAAGTCACGGATGTCCGAGTCTTGGCCATCAACCAGACGGCCTACAGACTTGCAAGCCCTTCTGCAGAGGGGACCAAGCTGTTCCCGACCAGGACGGTGTTGTCAAGACCACATGTCTAGAGGTTCAGGTTTGTCAAAATAATGTTTCCCCTTAGATCAGGATTCAAAAAAGCGACCTGCCTCTTCAGGTAGCTAACCCCCTTCCCTCTTCTCTATGAGAAAGAATGCTTTTAAAGATGTGGGCTCATTACGAAACCACTCACAGTGTGAATCCATGAGATCATTCAGACACCTGTGAAAGCGTGTTGCATCGTGCTAACAAGGTGCCTCAAAAAGGAGGTAGAAAGGGAGAGATTTCAGAATGCACTGCGAGCTTAAACCTAATTTCCAAATTGTTCCATGAACTCTCACCTAACTTCAGAGGCTACACTAAAATAACCCAGACTGGTGTTTTGTTTTTTTTTTTTTCAAGGAAGTTTCTAGGTACTAAGCCACTTCTGTTTTAATTCTCCATTACTCCTGGGGGTGTCCTAGCAAGCAACACTGATTTCTGTGTTTACTCATAAAAGATGAGAACTCCACAGATTTCAGATACCATGTGTCCAGAATGTTCCATTGACGACTCCTGCTGCTGTGTGATAGTGAGATGATGATTCTGGGGGGTTTGGGTGGGGAGTGTCACTGGCTACGGTCCCAAGCTCCCCACTGGCAGTATCCAAGGGAATGGTTCTCTATTTAGCTTTTTCACTCATCAGATTAAGATACAGGATTTTGTTTGAAAGAAAAATGGCCTTGCTAAAAGCTAGTATTTGGAACATTCTATGTCTGATTTGACAGATAAGGCAACTGAAGACTTGCCTGCTGTTATTAAGCTCCTTAAGGACAGTAGGGGGACTAAAATGCAAGGCTCTTAGTATCCCAATGCATTGTTTTGTCCACTATAAGATGACACTTCCATACTTTTCATTTACAGGCTGGATATGAACCGTTTCCAAAGCTTTTTACTTTGTAAACTCTTCAAGAACTATATTAACTAAGACTTGTCAAATGAAGTTCACAGTCCCGTGCGCTCCTGGGTACTGCCTGCAGTATTTGGTCCACTGCACTGGATGGTCTGCATCCTTCTCAGGAGAAACTGGTCAAGAGATGAATGAGTTAAATAGCCTTGTGCAAGTTAAAATTATATCCCATTTGACACACTGGTTTCCAGACCATGGAACAGATCTGACTAAGTGAACCTTAAACACTTCATCAGCATACTTTTGGTCACCCCTCCCTCCATTTTTAACAAGTACCACAGCCTGTATAATTCAAAACAGTGCAAAAATAATGTCCTATTTTATCCTCTGACGCTGTCACACGTTAGCTCTTTGCCAGTGGAAATACTAAAAGGCATGCTTTAAAAGCCAAAGGATATTTTTTGAAAGGAAAAACAAAATCCGTGTCTGCTCCATGGTAAAGAAACCATCCCCCTGGAAGTAAATCCACTCACACATGCCAGTTGAGTCATTTCAGAGAAAAGCAGTCTTTTCTCTGCCTGTCACCCTCAGAGACTGATTCATCTCACGTGGGAGCACAGGTTTGCTACATAGGACTTCCAAAGGACTTGTAACCAGACCATCAAAAACATCGCTTACAAAGAATTCTAGTTTTAAAACTCTGTCTCACCATGTCATGGGTAAATTTTATCAGTAAGTTTCTATAACTTATCATAACGTTTAAACACACACAGTCAAAAAACTTGTACCAGAATGAACCCAGGTTTCCCAGGCCATATACACAAAACCAAAAAGTGGGCACTGGGGTTAGGGACCTTCTCTAAGTCATGCCCTTGTTCATTCAGTCATTTAAAGTTGAAGGCTGATTGTTGCCTGATACTGTTGACGTCATTAGCTTTCACAGGATTTTCCCTGCCTCAGTGTGACAGCGAACAGACTCTCAATAAGCAGTTGAATCTAGACATGACTATTTGGTTTTACTCCCCAGGTCACCCTCCAGAAAAATTTAGTATTGAGGCTGCCTCTGCCGAGTCTGTGTTACCTCTGAGTGCTATCTATTGGAAAACTGCCAGAATCAGGGTTCCTTGACCCTTTGCCATTGAAGGCATTCCATTCTTTTTTTTTTTTGTACTGAAGCATAGTTAATTTACAATATTGTGTTAGTTTCAGGTGTACAGCCTAGTGATTCATTTATACATATGCATTTATTCATTCTTTTTCAGATTCTTTTTCCATATAGGTTATTAGGGAATATTGAATAGAGTTCCCTGTGCTATATAGTATGTGCCTTGTTGATTATCTATTTTATATATATTAATAATAGCTGTGTGTTTGTTAATCCCAAAACTCCTAATTTTTCCCTCCCCCCAACATTCCCTCTTTGGTAAGTTTGTTTTCAAAATCTGTGAGTTTGTTTCTATTTTATAAATAAATTCATTTATATCATTTTTTAAATTAATTTCTACAAATGAGTGGTATCATACAATATTTGTCTTTCTCTGTCAGACTTTACGTAGCATGATAATCTCTAGGTTCATCCATGTAGCCGCAAATGGCATTCTTTTGTTCTTTTCTGTGGCCGAGTAATATTCCATTGTATATATGAACCACATCTTCTTTATCCATTCCTTTTCAACTCTTCGTTTACTGTAAATGTATATATATATTTTTTCTGAGTCACATTTGCAGCGCTTAGACCGTCAGTGGAAAGATGGGTATGGAGAAAATAAAATACTCAATGAAAACATTATAGCCAGTCTTGTTGGAAAGAGTAGAAAGAATGAACCAAAAAAGAATGGAGAAAGAAGATTAAATCCAGCTAGAAGAAAGCAAGAGCCAGCAGGAAGGTCAGGTGCTCACAGCCTGAGCTCAGGGAGGAACCAGCGACACACGCGTCCTGCTGGGTGTCTTGGGGATGCCTGCGGGGCTACCTGGGTCATGGTTCCCATGACGTGGAAGGGAAGTCAGAGAGGGGAGCGTCCAAGTGTGAGGAGCCTGGTGAGGAATCACAGAGGGGAGTGAGGATGAAGGGGGGTTGGGGAGGGAAAGGTCAGAGGGCAGAAGCCTCAGAGCTTGTGGTGGGGGCTGCCAACCCTGACCTGGCCCTGTGGTGGTGGTGTCGAGGAGCCGCCTTAGCTGGTGTAGAGAGACGGAGCCTTCAGAGAGGGGGGAGCGTGTTGGAAGAGAAGGTGGTTAGGCCCAGTTGGACTCGCTCCATTGGTGGTACCCGAGGATTAGTTGTGGAAATGATGCTGAAGCTTGCAGGGCAGATCTTGATTGGGTAGAACAAGCAGGGAGTCATCAGCACACAGTAGACAGGAGATAAGATGACCTAGCATGTAGAGCGATGAACTACAGGCTGAAACCTCGGGAAATACCAACCAGCCTTTCAGGGAAGAGCGGTACAGCTCTGCAAATGCAGAAGACAGAAGAGATGGTCTGGGAGGTAACACACAACACACACCACGAGGCTGGCACAGCAGCCCGGAGAACGGAGAGATTCACACACAGGGGAAAGATGGATGTTGCAAACACACCAGGGAGGTCCAAAGGGATAAGGATAGTAAAACATCTTGTCGTCTGTTCGACCGGGAGGTGGTCAGTGAACTCGGAGAATCAAACTTCTCTTTAAGGTGCACGAGGAGGAAAAACTTGGAGAGAAACACTGCTGAGTGCACCCCTTTCCAAAGGCTCTGAGACACCCTGATCCTTTGGAGTGAAGACTCAAGGTGAGGGAAGCTGGGGTTCCCTTTCTGATTTAATCAAATTATTCAATTTCTAAAACAAAATGAAATCTAGCCCCTGTAAATCCTAGCCAAATATGTTAGCCACCTGGACAATATTTAAGAATTGTCTCCTCCACCCCACCCCAGGCTCTTCAAATCAATAATAATATGAAAACTAGTCACAACATTTTTGCTACCCCTTGCTTATCTGGAAAATGTCATAGTTTCCCTACATCTGATGGAAATTAATATTATTTTCGTCTCTCTCAATGGAACTCTTTATATTCCTTTTAGGTTTAGCTTCTTTAGATCTAGGCCTGGTAAACCTATTAAAATCTGCCTGCTGTCTTAGGACCTCACTCAAGAACGACTGATTGGGACTTCCCTGGCAGTCCCGTGGTTAAGACTTTGCCTTTCAATGCAAGAGACGCAGGTTTGATCCCTGGTCAGGGAGCCAGGATCCCACCCACACGCCTCAAGGCCAAGAAACCAAAACATAAAACAGAAGCAATATTGTAACAAATTCAATAAAGATTTTTAAAATGGTCCACATGGAAAATAATCTAAGAAAAAGAAGAATTCCTAAGTACTTGCCAGATAAGACAATAAAATCCATTTCTTGCCTATATGAAGTTGATTGTGTAATACTTCTGCTTCATTGGGTTTCATAAATATGATCATTTTCAATGCCACAAAATTCCTGTCTTTATTAATATACATCTCATGCCTGGGAGGCTTCCCTGGTGACTTGGATGGTAAAAAATCCTCCTGCAGTGTGGGAGACCTGGGTTTGATCCCTGTGTTGGGAAGATCCCCTGGAGAAGGGAATGGCTACCCACTCCAGTATTCTGGCCTGGAGAATTTCCATGGCCTGGCAGGCTACAGTCCATGGGGTCGCAAAGAGTCTGACACAACTGAGCGGCTAACACTTTCACTTTCATGCCTGGGAACATGTGCTCCTAAGCAGAAAGTATATTTCATTGCTACTTTTTTGTATAAAGCAAAAAAGCACAGAAACTTTTAATTAACCAATTTCATAAGTAATAGTCAAATAATAACTCCATGTGCTTCCTTCAGAATAGATGTGGCCTGGCCGTATTTAAAGATGACACACAAATTCTAATAACATGCCTTCCTCATATAAAGCCTACTTTCAAGAAGCAGCATGGAAGAGGGAAGAAAACCACACTGGAATTAGACCTGGATGAATCCTGGTTTTATAACATATGGCTATGAAATATTTGGCAAGTTTCTCAGTCTCTCGGGGGCTTCCCTTGTGGCTTAGCTGGTAAAGAATCCACCTGCAATGCAGGAGACCTGGATTCGATCCCTGGGTTGGGAAGATCCCCTGGAGAAGGGAAAGGCTACCCACTCCAGTATTCTGGCCTGGAGAATTCCATGGACCGTACAGTCCATAACATCGCAAAGAGTCGGACATGACTGAGCGACTTTCACTTCAGTCTCTCTGAGCTTCAATTTCTTCATCTGTTAAGACGGGATTCACAACATACCTATACCTGTTACTTTAGGGTTCAGTACTTTCTAAGGAATCCCTAAATAATCATTTATTGATAGATATTAGTTGCAAGTCTCAGGCTGATGGGAAATTTTCAGATTTCATGGAATTTGGCCACTGTGTGCTTAGCATGTTCTATTTATATCTCAGTTAATGCAACAGAACCTATTTTCTACATTGGGTATCCCTGGTCCTTTCTTTCCAACTCTCGTATAAAGGAGTACAGATAGAACTCAGTATTCCCTGAGTTCTGTGGAGCAGGGACCACACACTCATTTATACCCAGAGTGTTCTAAGTTCATCATATCCTGAGATTAAGCAAGTCTCCCCAAAGATCAGGATTATCACCTTCAATTGTTGTTAATCCCACACATAGTCACACACATAGTAACTGGAAAATCCCTGGGAAGGAATGAATGCCATGGATGGGTAAGTGACAGCTAGCAGATGTTTTTCTGAGTATCAGCTGCTGGTGTTTTAGCCTTTTCATTCTGCTTTTTATAATAGACACACATGTTAACTAAAACGAGAAGCCTGATTCCAACTTAACTGAAGCATTTAAGGACATGGGTGATTACATGCCATTTTAATAACAGTGTCTACTAAGTCAATAAAAGTCCAGTTGGTCTTTTCACATCCTAGATACTTGCTTTCCCACAGAAGCATCCAACTTAATTATGACTTACAGCAAAAATTACAGTGGGCTGAAGAAAGAGCTTAAAATAGGGCTTCAGTCAAGTTGGGAACTGAAGTCGAGGATTCTAATAATTGGCATATATTATATAAAATACATCTAAATATTCAATCCTGTAATTCTCTTAATTTTAAGGGGGGGAAAAAGAAACTATCTACATGCCAAATAGGAGGCTTCAGTTATTTAACTAAACATAAGCTAACATAGTAGATCCAGATTTTAACCAGGTAATAACTTGTTAAATGCAGTTGGCATCCCAAACCAATTGAATGTCCATAAACCTAAAATACATGGAAATAAAAATAAAAATGTAATACCAATAGAAATAAGTAAAATAAAAATGTAATACTAATATAAATATTTAATACCGATAGAAACAAAAATTTAATACCAATAGAAAAAGAGAGTTTTGGAAACATATCTTTTCAAACAGAAGCAGGTGTAGAGAGAAATTGGTAACAAAGAGACCACGTGTGAGAAGATGCAGTGATTTTGTCTTTACCTGGCAGCAAAAGAAGTGATTAACATACAGCACAAACTGGCATTGAAATCCTTTGGGATCCATTTTCACCATGGCTCTTTGAACACATTTTAAGGAAAAAAAATATTTCCTGCCTGTTGGTAGTTTAAAATCTTTTCTAATTAATTTATTCTAAGAATGTATCTTCAGGCCATATTACCCCAGCAAGAGACATATTAAGAGTTCAAACAGCTTATCATTGGGAAGAATAACTACAATGTTAATAGGATTATGCCTGACCCTTTTTTAAGACTAAAATATTCCTAAGTTAAATGACTTAGGGTAAGTAGCAAAAAGGAAAACTAGGTATAATTATACACACCTCAATGGCACCCCACTCCAGAACTCTTGCCTGGAAAATCCCATGGATGGAGGAGCCTGGTGGGCTGCAGTCCATGGGGTCGGGTCGCATAGAGTCTGACACGACTGAGCGACTTCACTTTGACTTTGCACTTTCATGCACTGGAGAAGGAAATGGCAACCCACTCCAGTGTTCTTGCCTGGAGAATCCCGGGGACGGGGGAGCCTGGTGGGCTGCCGTCTATGGGGTCGCACAGAGTCGGGCACAACTGAAGCAACTTAGCCCAAGATTAAATTTATCGCTTTTGAGTTTATTTCACTCACAGAAAATTTGATGACTCTTTTCAAAGTCCTTAGAAAGATGTAATTATGAAAACCCCATACATATAAGGATAGATTTTTTTTTTCTCCAAATAAGGATAAACTCAGAAACTTGCATTTTTTTTTTTTTATTTTGATGAAAACATTGTTTATAAATGCAACACTGCCCTCTAGCGGACAGAGTGTTAGTAGCAGATTATTTTACTTTGACAGGTTTTAACTCAATGAAATAAAAGCTTAAGCCAGATGAAACATTTATTTTACAATATTTGATACCTCATTATGAAAAATAGGAGGAGTAATTCTAGGGGCAATGTTTTTGGGGGACAAGTCTTGTATAACCTTTCCAGACACATTTCTAACCACCGTTCCCATCCTCACACACCCCATTCAAAACCAGGTCGTTTCACCGGAGTATAGAAAGGAAGGAGATGAGGTTCAAGTCATAGGTTTGATTATCACTGGATTTGTATTTGTCTGAAATGGCAGAGGGTATATGGTTATGCCCCTTCGGCTCCCGTTTTTCTTCCTTTGTATAGTCTTTCCTAAGCAATGCATCGGTGCTTCTCCCCTTTCCCAATCCGCTTCTCCCCAAAGTGGTCTTAGCTTGTGGAAGCAAAGCCTCCCAGGGAGGCTCCTTGCGGTAGCGACCCCGGTTCTGTAGTCACGAGTGGCGTCACCTCTTCCTTCCCTTGTCAGGCTTTGTTGTCAGAGCTTCTAGAACAGCTCCTTTCTCCCTGGCAGTCTCAAGTCCTAGGGAGCTGAGAAGTTGTTCCTTGCCAATATCTATCGCATATTCAGTCGTCCTGGCAATGCCTCCTAGAGACTGAGCGCTGTGACGAGAGGGTTTGCAATACGAGGTTTTACCCTTTCCAAACGTTGAAGAGCAACCCATTTTGTAAATACCTGAAAAGGTAAAATACCACGATTCATTCCTCTATATCAAGAGAAGAAACTCTGCACAGCAAAAATGAGTGTGAAACCAGGCGGAAGGCATGAGTTCCAGTGCTAGGCTTGATGTGTTTTAGTTGTGGGCAGTCAGTAAGTCAACCTTGGCGAGTACTTCCTCTTGACTCATGGGAATGATTAATAAAACAAAAAAAAATCCTGCTTACTTTCCAGGACTGTTGTGAAGAAGAAATGGTAAGGTGTTGCATGAGAAAGGGTTGTATAATGACAGCAAGGTGTAAGGGTTTATTCTCTCAAGTTGAAAGGAAAAACTCGGATAAACTTGTCATTTAAATATGCAGTCATTTAAATTGTCATTTAAATACGCAGTCAATTTGCCTTTCCATTGATGGACAGGGAATCCTGGCATGCTGCAATCCATGGGGACGCAGTCAGATGCGACTGAGCGACTGAACTGAACTGAACTGAATTAAGCATGTGTAATAATTTGCCTTTTTGCTCCAAGTGTTTAGTCTTTGTTCCCATTGTGAGTAGGGAAAATAAAGCTTGGAAAGCCAAAATCATCTTAAAGGAGATCTATCTGAGATTTGGATTCCACCTCATTGTTTTCCTGGCTCAGCACCTAATCACGCCTCACTGCCTGTTCTAATTTATCGCTCCCACCTTGAAACATCTGATCTGCCCACTTAGTTCTATGTTGATGTCATGCCTTTTCACAATTCTACACAACTCTTCCCCCTCTGCTTGGAATTCCCTTTGCCTCGGTCTCCATCTGGCAAACACATCTAACTCAGCTCTCAGTACAATGTTCTATGATGCCTATTTACCTGTCAGAACGCCTCAGTTTCAGAGCCTCTGTCTTGTTCATCTTGACTTTCCAACTCAGACGCTCTTGCATAAATCAGGTGTCTCATACACATTTGTAAATTGTCTTTGACTCCTAAGTAAAGCTGTAGTATTGATTTATCATGATGTTTTGACTGAGAAAAATGAAACATTTAAAGAATAACTTACCAATTTTTTTCCAGAACCTGAAGGAACTTGATTCCATTTTTGCACTAGGAAATTTGAGGTAGAACAGTCACATAAAAAGGAAAAGCTGATAGTACAATGTGAGAATGTCAAAATAATGAGTTCCTTTTACCAATGACTGATTCTTTCTTGAGCCTTGATGTCATACTGTATTAAGTTGAAACATCTAATCAATTCCTCAGTTGATGGTTTGTGTAAAGACACATGTGATTTTGTCCTCAGCCTTTATCTCAGAGTTAACAGGGCTACTATAAAGTTTTCATCTTGTTTACAACCATTTCAAGGATTTTCCCTAAGAACCAGTTTTTCTTTAAAAAGTAGACCTTCTTCCAAAATAGGTCCCATACATTGCCATGACGAAGAACCAGGAAGTAAACTGGATTAAGGGCAGTATGTAATGTTTCCCCATTCCACTATCCAAACTCCTTGGTGAACAAACAAAAAACCCACCCACACGTAAAAAGGACATACTTCCTTATTTTCTAAAATACACCCAATGTATTTCTCTTCCTAAAGTCACTATTTGAAGAAATCTCTAACGGGATTTTATATGCTGATTTTAATATTAGCATAGACTATCGGCATTCTCTCCCATAAAACATTTAAGCTTTGATCAAGACTTCTACAGTGAGCATTGTTTATGCATTCTGTTCTCTTCAATGGCTTTAGTTGTTAAAAAGTGCAAATGTTAGTTTAAAATGTTACGAGCAGTGTAAAAGTGAAAAAGAACATGTCTCCACATGACCCCTCATGACTGTTTTTTTTTTTTCTTTTAGAGCTTTTTTAAGCACGTATTATATGTATATGTTGATTCACAGCAAATATGTCCTGTATTTTATTACCTAAAAAAACAAAACAAAACACTGACTGTATTACTTAGAGCAAGACCTAGTGAAATTTGGGACAGATGTGTCTAAGACATAGATGGAAAATAGTCTAGTATCAAGTCTTCTACCATTGTCTCCATTTCTCTTCATCTTTTAAAATGGCATTATCGGTAGTTCTTGATAATTGGAACTTTGAAACCAATTTTTAGAGAATGGTCCTAAAGGGCAGTTGATTAAAAAGGACACATTGATTGCTAAAAGTCAATTTCTTTCTGCAGGACTGTGTTGTGTCCAATACCGGATCAAGAAATGGAGCAAGGGGCTTCCCTGGTGGTCCAGGGTTAGAAATATGCCTTGCAATGCAGAGGACACAGGTTTGATCCCTGATCCGGGGACTAGGATCCCACGTGCCGGGAATCTAAACCCAAGTGCCACGACCAAAAATCTCACTTGCTGCAACTAAGGCCCAACACATCCAAAACTAAAATAAAAATGAAAAAAAGAAATGGAGCAAACGGTGAACAGTTAGGCACTTACTGAATGAATGTCTGTTATAAGTAGTTTTAGTACAAATATGTGTCCATATTTTACCATCTGTAGAAATAAAAGATACACACACAACCCAATATTTCATAATGATCACTTTAATATGCTGGCATTTGGGATGTTTGTAAATATCACAGAAACAGATACAGGAGCCAGGATTCATGTTCAGAAACTTGTGAATCATGTGTGTGGAGTCCAGATTTGTTGCTCTACAGTGAAGACACAATGGAAAATACATTTTTTTTACAGATGTTATGAGAATTAAGGATATCTGCATTGGTGTAGCACACTCCATAGGACACGGTATGGAAATGTAACCAAAATAAATTCTTAAGGGGTTTCTTATTTAATCAGCAAAGCAGCCTCATGTCCTAATATTGTTATAGTCCCCCCTATGTGTGCACACATACGTAAGAGCTCAGTGAAGCTTGGCAGAATGAGTACTAATTTTCTATTTAAATGTGATCTTTCTATTTAGAATTTCCCTCCTAATTTGCAGGCTTCCCTTGTGGCTCAGCTGGTAAAGAAACCACCTGCAATGGGGGGAGACCTGGGTTCGATTCCTGGGTTGAGAAGATCCCCTGGAGAAGGGAAAGGCTACCCACCCAGTATTCCAGCCTGGAGAATTCCATGAACTGTATAGTCCATGGGGTGGCAGAGTCGGACACAACTAAGCGACTTTCACTTTCACCCTAAATTGCATATTTTATACGTTTCCCGTCATTAGCTTCTTCCAGGAAATTTCACGTAATATTATCAGTGGTGTATAATTTCCCATCATTGCTGGAAATATGTCAAATTCCAGAGAGGCACTCGTCCTCAAAGACACTTGGAGAAGTTAATGACTCTCTCCTCCAACACATACCTGAGCTGCAGCGCATTCACAGTGCCCACAGGCAGCCCCCAACCAACTGGGGGGCTCTCTGAATCCCACCTCACCATTTCCTCAGGTTCCCCTACATTGAAGGCTGAGAGCGGTCAGGAATTGCTGCTTCCCTGCAAGGGCATGCCTCGGTTTTCTGGATGTTTGAGTGACAATCGGCTAGAATTCCCTGGGCCACACCACCTTTGTGAGAGATTTTCTACACCAGTAAAATCTGCCACTTGCCCTAGAAGTTGATAGAGAAGAACTGAATTTATTTCATTATGACTGTTTTCATTGAAGTGTCCTTTTTCTGACTGAAGAATTCTTTCTAATTCCTATAGGTTTCTCTTTTCTCCAGATCGTCCACTTTTTTTTTTTTTTTTTGAGGATTACATTTTTTAATTGTATTTGATCCACAATGTTGTGCTGATTTCTGCTGTACAGCAAAGTGATTTATATATATAAATACACACAGATGCAGGAGACATGGATTCAATCCCTAGGTCAGGAAGATCCCCTGGAGAAGGAAATGGCAACCCACTCCAGTATTCTTGCCTGGAGAATTCCATGGACAGAGGAACCTGGCAGGCTATAGTCCATGAGGTCGCAAAGAGCTGGACATGACTGAGCGGCTGATCATGCACGCAAACACGTACAGATACCTTCTTTTTAGTATTCTTTTCCATTATCGTTTATCTCAGAGTATTGAAAGTTCTCTCTGACTGAATTTTCCATCTAGTCTCACTTTCAGTTGTAGATTGACTCCTTTGCCTTCAAATCTTTGCTACATTCTCCCATCTTCACCCTGGCACCTGAGAATGAATTAATGAGATATTGTCTCCATTTCCTTCCCCAGATGTTCCAGATTAATAACAGCTAATTACTGGAAGCCTTCATGCACTAAGCTACCACTGTATTTAGTGACACTTTTCTGCATTCACATAAGGAGTCTATTGTTGTAGTGTCTATCAGAGAGCATGGTTCATAATAACAGATACAGGCACTCAATAACAGTTATAGGGTTGTTCAGGAGAATTGGGTTCCAATTCCAATCATACTGCATATTTAGTGCCTGCCTTTGGGCCAACTGGACTTCACTGGTGGCTAAGAGCTTGCCTGCAATGCAGGAGACCCAGGTTCGTTCCCTGAGTCAGGAAGATCCCCTAGAGAAGGGAATGGCAACCCACTCCAGTATTCTTGCCTGGAGAATTCCATGGACAGAGGAGCCTGGCGGGCTACAGTCCCTGGGGTCACAAAGAGTCAGAGACAACGGAATGACTGACAGACAGCCCTGTGCCTCTCGTTGCTCATCTATAAAATGGGGACAGTAAAATTGAAGGTAAAACCACAGTGGCTGGCACATAATAGGCACTAGAAAGTAATGGTTTCTATTTCCCCTTATTGAATAAATAATGACTGAACGAGATGTCATCCCAACTTCCTTTGCTCTCTGGTAGGCTCTTGTGAAGCTCCTTGGCTTCTAGACAGAGGGGATCAATTGGCTGATTCAATAGCTTGACTTTTCCAAGGCCACTGAGTTATTCTGTCCACCCTGCCCATAACCTCCCCATCACATTGTCTACACCTAGAACCACGATGCTGCTTGGCTAGTTTACCTGAATCAGAGAAATCTTATTCTTGTTCTGGGTTACTAAAGCCCCTGGGATTATCCTGGTTCCTATCAGTTCAGTTCAGTCCCTCAGTTGACTGTGTGGATCACAACAAACTCTGGAAAATTCTTAAAGAGATGGGAATACCAGACCACCTGACCTGCCTCCTGAGAAACCTGTATGCAGGTCAATAAGCAACAATTAGAACCAGACATGGAAAAATGGACTGGTTCCAAATTGGGAAAGGAGTACGTCAAGGCTGTATATTGTCACCTTGCTTATTTAACTTATATGCAGAGTACATCATGCAAAATGCCAGGCTGGATGAAGCACAGGCTGGAATCAAGATTGCTGGGAGAAATATCAATAACCTAGTTCCTATAATCTTATAGAATTCCCAAATTTATGTCCCAGAGACACAGAAAGGCCTCCCACCCAACACTCTCCTATTCAGACCCTCAGTGACTGGCTTTCCCTCTAGGATTATTGTAGGTTTGCTTGAAGAGATGAAAGGGCAAAGAAAATGTCAAATACAAATGCTGTCACTCAAACTTGAGTGGGTGGAGGAATGATGGGAAGTCACAGAAAGCCTGGTCTGCAGAGCTATCAAGGGGGGAGAATCAGCTGAAATCAGAATAGAACTAACCACAAGTCAAAATAGCATTACTCCAAAGAGTAATATAATGATATATATAGAATTTTGAGGCATATAATCACATAGGGTGTCACAAAGATTGTAAGTAATTCAGATTTTTCAAGGATGAAGTCAGAAGGTGTGACAGCACCCATTCTTGAGATTATGGCTTGCTTTATTAAATGGTAATTCTCTCTCCCTTCATTGATGAGGGCTTACCTGTCATTTAAAAATGGTGCTGCTCCTTTTGTACTCTGAATACACTCACATAGTTGGCAATAAAATTCTTCCATGAAGTGTTGTCCTAGAACTTTTTTTTTCTTTTCTTTAAATAATTTGTTTTCCCTTGACAAAATAAAGTGTTATACTACATTACAGCCTCACTGTTAGGAATGAAGAAAGAGGGGAAAATGCAGGAAGACCCACGCATACCACGAAGATGGAGAGTATCCAGGTCCTAGAGGAATGGTGAGTGACTTGTGCTGTAATTGTGTCTGCGTATCTGTGCTGTTTACCTCTTCCCAGGGCTTAAACAGCGTCTCTTGCTTCCTGGTACTTCTCAAAACGGTTTTGGGAAATGAATGCCCACTCCATCTGGCAGATCTTGTTTTGTGATTGCAACTCCTTTTTATCACTCTTTCTGTTAGATCTGTTCAACTATTGGCTAAAACATTGCTTGAGTTTATCCTTCTCTTTCCAAAAATAATGATTGCTACGTGAATTAACTATGCCCCCCCCAAATTGCCCTAATTCTTTAGTTCCCTTTCTAAGAATTTTTAAAGTCATTCTCTTTATAGGTGTAGAGTCTAAAACAAAAACGATTTATGAAGTTACCTAAGTCAGAAAGGCACCTAGCTGGTCCTTGGTCCCATTTCCATTGGAACAGACTCTAACCAAGTATTTTCTCCAAAATGAGAATTCGAAACGCAGCATCTACAGAACAGAATTGAAACACAAGTAGATTATTTGTATAATGACAGGTGCTTTCTTTTTCTGCTGCTCAGGAGAAGGTTTTAATGTTGAGGCTTCATAGTGATTTTTCTGTCCTTTAAATTTTTTTTAACAAATGAGGAGGTTCAGACATCTTAGAATAATAGTAAATCAACTTAAAATATTTGGTCCAAAAGGTAAGGAAAAAATAAATATGACTACTTTTCTGACCTAATGTATTTTAGGTTGGAAAATTATTAAACATACCAAGGCATAGGAAAGCAAAATCAGGATCAATTTAGCCATAAAATTATCTTTGCTTCTCTCCTATACTTCTTTGATGTATAGGCAAACGAGGTTTTGCAGGGAAATAGTTGCTAAAAAACCTGAATACAGGTATCTAAAAAGTCCCTGATGTCATTGTAAATGGTCTATGCTTTTTAATTGTCATTGCTGTTGTTCAGTCGCTCAGTCATGTGTGATTCTTTGTGGACCCCCTGGGCTGCAGCATGCCAGGCCTCCCTGTCCATCACCATCTCCTGGAGCTTGGTCAAACTCATGTCCATTGAGTTGGTAGTGCCATCCAACCATTTCATCCTCTGTCATCCCCTTCTTCTCTTGCCTTCAGTCTTTCCCAGCATCAGGGTCTTTTCTAATGAGTCAGCTCTTCGCATCAGGTGGCCAAAGTATTGGAGCTTCAGATTCAGCATCAGTCCTTCCAGTGAATATTCAGGACTGATTTCCTTTAGCATTGACTGGTTTGATCGCCTTGTCCAAGGGACTCTCAAGGGTCTTCTCCAACACCACAGTTCAAAAGCTGTGGTAACTCCATTCAGTGGTTACAATTCACTCATAATATTTACCAGAATAATTCTTAAAGTTTAGGTAAATATGTGAAAGAGCACACAATGTGTTCTTATTTTTGATTCAGTGAAAAGTGAAAATACAGCTACCAGAGATGAAAAGAGAAACTCTATCTTATGACCTGGAAACTAAGATCTACATCAGATGCAAACAAAAAGTTCAGTTTGCCTTTCAAAGTAATGTAATAGATTTGTGGTAGATTGTTATAGTTCAAAAATGTCCAAGCTTCATTAAGAATCTTTGATGACCATTCTAAAGGAAATCAATCCTGAATATTCATTGGAACTACTGATGCTGAAGCTGAAGCTCCAATACTTGGGCCACCTGAGGGGAAGAACTGACTCATTGGAAAAGACCCTGCTGCTGGGAAGGATTGAAGGCAGGAGGAGAAGGGGACAACAGAGAACGAGATGGTTGGATGGCATCACCGACTTGATGGACATGAGTTTGAGCAAGCTCCGGGAGTTGGTGATGGTCAGGGAATCTTGGCGTGCTACAGCCCATGGGGTCAGAAAGTCGGACACGACTGAGCGACTGAACTGAACTGAACTGATGATGACCATGTGCTCAGTGTGTATCGAGCCTTGCTATTTGAATGCTTGGCTCCCAAACACATAGCTTATACCTACAATAATTTTTGTCAAGACCCAGAAATAACTAGCCCAGTCCTGGCAGATGTTTGCCAGGTCAGGCTGGACTGAGTCTATATGACCACTAGATGGCAGCATTTCTATCTACTTCTCATCCCTGCACCAAAGTTGCTTTTGATAATGCCCCTCTTCTGTCTCGGCAGCCAAAACCCCACTTCAGATGAAGTCTTGTCCTGGTCTCAAAATTTTGACAAGATGATGAAGGCCCCGGCAGGAAGAAATCTCTTCAGGGAGTTCCTGCGAACGGAATACAGTGAGGAGAACCTACTTTTCTGGCTTGCCTGTGAAGACTTAAAGAAAGAGCAGAACAAAAAAGTAATTGAAGAAAAGGCCAGGATGATATATGACGATTACATTTCTATACTCTCACCAAAAGAGGTAAAAATCTGTAAAGGATTGATGTGGGCTTCTTAAGACCAAGGATGAACTTAAAAGGACCTCTGTCCGAATTGAGTAATGCATTGGGTGTGGAGAGGCTAGAAGATTTATCTGGGTAGATAATCTAGATTCCATTCTAAGAATCTACCTGAGCAGGTGTTTCAAGGTTAGGTTTCCCCACTGTGCTTTGATCGTTTATCTCTGGCTGACTCCTGTGATGGTGACTTGCTTTTCAGAACTAACCTTGGGAAGCCTGGTAAATACAATTGGCCAAGAATTCAACTAAAATGGAAAAGAAGGACTTACACTGGGGCAATGCTTCTCAAAGTGTGATCCTCAGATCACCCTCTGAGAATCTCCTAGAGCATTTGTTTGAAAAGCAAGTTCTCGAGGCCGAGTCAGAACTTCTGAACCTGAATTTTGGAAAATAGAGCCCAGAAATCTGTACCTTTAATCAGTGTCCCACATACCTACTGTTTGAAAACCTCTGGTCTGGGGAGGGGTGGGAATGTTGATGCTTCAGAAAAGCATGTTGATGTTGATGCTTGTATTAGAATTTATATAGAACTGAAAAATGACCATTTATGACCCACTGGGCTTCCCTGGTGGCTCAGCAGTAAAGAATCCTCCTGCAATTCAAGAGACACAGGAGACGCAGGGTTGGTCCCTGGGTCAAGAAGTTCCCCTGGAGGAGGAAATGGCAACCCACTCCAGTATTCTTACCTGGGAAATCCCATGGACAGAGGAGCCTGGCGGGCTACAGTCCATGGGGTTGAAAAGAGTCGGACACAACTGAGTGACTGAGCCTGCAGGCATCACCCCATTACTCTTCTTGGGGGAGAGATGTGTAATGGTAATCATTTCCCTTGTTCTAGTTTTCCTGTTCCTGTTAAGTGAAAGCTGTTCTTCCCATTGCTAGAATGTTCCTAATAAATAAGGAACATTTCAAACAATCAGTTTAATACCTTTCCATTAACTTTTAAAAAATCAATTTGCTCCTGAGAAAGGGTCCAGTTCCCAGAGTTACAAGCACTTGGAGGGGGAGCGGTTCGTAGTTGCCCAGCCTCTGAAGTGCTGAGTAAGTGAGTTCCACCAGGGCTTTTAGGAATGCGAATTTAGAGTTTCCTGGAATGCCTTCTCTTCTGCATGTCACCCTCTTCTTGTCTTTTCTATCTCTCTTAATCCACTGTGATTTCACCTATCCATGTAAACGTTCTGACCTGGTACTTTCTGCCCCCAGACTCTATCCTTCACTCCCCTCTCCTGCACACAGACATTTATTATGTTCCCTGGAAACAGGCCGTGTTACCACACTTGATGTGACCCCAACCTGTCTTACACTCCTTACCTTGAAATCCAAAAGATGAGTTTGTGTCTACTCTGGGCTTCCCTCATAGCGCAGTTGGTAAAGAATCTGCCTGCAATGCAGGAGACCCCGGTTCAGTCCCTGGGTTGGGAAGATCCCCTGGAGAA